>NC_056747.1:971344808-971627308 GCF_019279795.1 Protopterus annectens
ATAACATCTTGGGGTGTAATGCCCCCTTCTGCATGTATCTCACCAGACACCTGTAACAACTGGACAGACCACAGAGGTTTCTCGCCAAGAAATAGAGCTTCCAAACCATGGTCTTCATGGACAGACTGAAAGCCCTGTTACTGTACTCCTGTATCATGTAGACTACTGAGAGGCTTCTGTACCTGGCCTATGGGGCAGCCTCTAATCCAGACCTGCTGGAAATTTTGCACATATGCAAATGAAATGGCACGAGTCACTCACTCTAAGGATCTCAGCCTTGCCAGTGACATTAACCGAACAAACTGGAGAGATGGGTATGTCTCCTAGAGATTTGCCTTTTCTGTGGAATGAACTTACAATTCATGTGAAGCAGAGCTACACCATGACCCTGATCAAGCACAGCCTGGACAAAAGGATAAGTGACTGCAAATTTACTTTACGGCAGGGGGTGTGGCATCCATGTCCCTCATGGACAGGGGTAGTCTGTGCTGATAAGTTGTTGTTTGTCTTTCGGCTTTTCCCGGTAAGGGATCGCCACAACGGAACTCCGCTCCGCTGATTGGCAGTAGATTTTTACGAAACGCCGAGGTGCCAGCTCGACACCCAACCTTCAACAAAGGCACACCCATTTACGCACGCATGTCTTTAGAACGCAACCCAACCGCATGGAGGACATGCAGACTCCACACAGAAGGCACTCCCAAGCCCAGCCGAGAATCGAACGTGAGAACCTCTTGCTGTGAGGTAACAGCGCTACCGCCGTCCCACCACGGCATATAGTCTGTGTTAAGTACGTCCATCTAACCGAAGACAATTGAGGCAACCCAGGATTAACATGGCAAGGCTTATAAAGACTCTAGTGTCATTAACTTAGTAACATCTTATAAACCTGTGAAGCTATGTGCCACACATTTCCTTACTGCTGTGGATAAATTATGGTAAAGTTTAGATTGCTGTCAACCTGAATACCCAGGTCACGTACCACTGGGTCTACACTTAAGGGGGATGCTGTCTATATAATGTAATTAGCAGGGATGTCCGCTTTCCCAAAGGGAATAATAATGCATTTTTTTTTGCGTTTAGCTTTAATTGGTGGCTTTGGCATCAGTCAGTTTGTCTGCATTATCCCTGCCTGCAGTATATTAACATCGTTTGGGAACTCTGTGATTGCTTCCAGTTTGCTGTTGGCATTCAAACTGGGTCAGCCACAGGCCGTCCAAGTTAGCTTGATCTTGTGAGAAATTTTCAACAGTAAGGGCTCCAGCACAAAACCCTGTGGCATGCCACTGGTGACTGGTCTTTGCTAGAGGTGAAGTGACCTGCTTTGACAGTGTGTGTCCTGACTGTGATCAGGTTAGCTACCCCTCTGGTAATGTAGGGGCCAATTACCAAATGGGATGGTTTCTCTATAACATCTGAGTGGGGGATGTGTTTGATGCCTTAGCTATGTCCAGCTAGTTGGTATGCACTGTTTCCCTCATTCCAGTACCTGTGTGAATTTTTTTTTAAGTTGCCCATGTTTAATAGGCATGATCTACTTTTAATGCATCTGAACTTGAGTTGGGTCCATAGTTTGGAGATTACATATGTCCTTGTCAATAAGGCTCATAATGATTCTTTTCATGGTCTTGCAGATGAGGCTTGTTAGGCTTATGAGCCTGTAATTCTCAGGGTCTGTTGATGATCCCTCTTTGTGCAGAAACAATACTATTGCTGTCTTCCATTCCACCGTAACATAGCCAGTTCGAAGGCTGTGGTTAAAAAGGGGCCCAAGTTGCTGTACTAGGTCATGTTTTAGGTAGTTTAGAAGGCAACGTGGGATGTTGTCTGGTCCCATTGATGCTGTGTTTTTTGCTTCTTAAGAGCTCCAAGTTGATCTGCTGTGTTGAGATAAGCTGAGGAATGGATGACACACATATGTTGTGGGATGAGTGGAGCAGACTGGGGAGGGTGGGGGGTGAAGTTTGTTCCAAATCTGTCAGCTAGCAGGTTGGCTGTTAGGTCTGGTTGTGTATGGGTGGTGTCATCCACAACCAGTTAGAGTTTGGACATAGCTAAAGAATGCCTTGTGATTATCCTTGGCTAGGGAGGCAATTTTTAATTCTTAATCTTTGGAGGATTTGATAAGATCTGTAAGCTAGAGAGGGGTTTCTTCTGCTGAGCCAGTTCCCTCTTGTTCTTGGACATAAGTTTCTTTCTCTTGTTTAGTCTCTGTATGTTAGGGATCCACCAGGGTGGCTTGTTTTTTCAGCAAGACTACTTTTTAATCTGGTCAGCCGATTGTATACACGTCATATGAGTCAATGTTGTCTGCATTTGAGGGGGCTTTGAAACTTCTTGTACTATCACTTAGTAGGAGGTAATTTGCCTTTGAAAAAATTCTGAAGTATTTTGAGGAGTATCTGGTCCTACAATTGCATCACACAAGACAGGTTTGTGGTTTGATCTTACCAGGGGGACATCAGTGGGCGTGGGGGCTGCAGTGTTCTCCCATGTTGGTGAGTAGCATGTCCTGGACACTTGAGCCTCATGGGGGTGGGCTGATGAGCTGTTCCAGAGCATTTGCTTTGACATGGTCCAAGAACTTCTGAGCCAGCATGCTTTGTGGGTGTGTATGTTTCCTGGTGAATGGTAGGGTAATTAATAATCCAAAGGTGTTGAGCTGTATGTCAAGTGACTTCATTAAGTCTAGGTATGTGGTATACTTTTCCTGTTTCATAGTGGGGGTACCTATAGCTAGCTATGATGTGGTAGGGGACTTTGCCTGTAGTTAGTTGAACATGGAGTAGCTCGAGAGTCATACTGTTTGATCAGTCTAGAAGTGGATGTCTCCATAATAAAGATGGATACACCTCCTCTGGTTCTTTCATGCTCAGTTTGTGGTCTGAGTGTACGGAAAGCATTGCTTTGTGAGCCTTTTGAACCTTGTCTGGACTGCACAGACATCCGGATCTTGTAAAGTAAGGAGTGCTTCCAGGGAGTGCAGTTGCTTGTTCAGACTCCTAGCATTAAGCAACAGTACCCTGAGTTTATCTAGAGGGGTTTTTATGTTGGGAGGTTGGTTATTTTGACACTGCCTAAAAAAGGTACAGTAGAAGTGGCTAATGTCTATGCCAGTATATGAAAGCCTGTAGGAGACTGGTGCAGACCATCTCTGGAAAAGCAACATGTCCTGCTGACCATGTCTTCCCCACTTGACAGCTTCTGGTGTTGGTCCAAGAGGATTCACCAAGATAATTATTACAGTCATGTTTTGTTTGTGTTGTGGCATCATCCTTGGAGAAGGTAGAATGCTAGGCTTATTACCTGCCTGTGACACACAATCTTGGGAGCTCGGTCACGTCTCTTAATATAATCTGAGGTACATTTCAAGTAATTTACCCTCATGGGGGACTATGACAGTGTCCTACCAGAACATGTGGTTGAGTGACTTGACTGATCCTGGCCCCTGACAGGCAGCTAAATGTAACCCATTCCTTATCTAGCCTGGTGAGGGGAACATCCATGTCTCAGTGGAGTCCTCTGTCACCATTACATTAGGTTTTGTGGTGCTACGCCTTATGGGTTTATTTGATGAGACATCAGTGTGTGTGTTGTTTTTTTGCTGTGTGTGTGCAAGTAGTTCCCGTTTGGGAGACAGCTGTTTTGGTAAGTTGCTAGTGAGTACCTCTGTGTATGTGGGTTTGTTTGTAGTGTTCTCATTTAGTGTGGGAAAGTGTGTGTGCTGACAACCTATTTGGCGTTCAGTTTGTCCTTATGTGAAAGTCTTGCCTCAGATTTCATAATGTAACTACATCTCTCTCAAAAAAATGTTTGTTTCGGGGGTAAGTGGTTTTTAGTATTCATGAGGCAATTGCTGCATTGCCTCAGGATGCCCTTGTCTATCAGGCTTGCCAAAGAGATGATGGGAAACTGCCCGTCCGGGATAGTAGGCTTTTACTATGGAAAAAGGTATGGGTTAATTTGACAGGACTGTGCTTGTAGTGTCGACTATAAGAGGGACTCAAGGATGATCAATAAGGCAGTGCTGCTCTGCGCAGCTGAGTTGCTCCTAGAGCTGCAGAAAAGCTTGGAAGGGTTTCACTGACAGCTGTTTAGGGAAAAAACAAGCTTTTGCATCTATACAGGGCATTACTAACCACCTTTTGAGTTAAAGGCAATATTGCACAAACGTGAGGCTTAAATATGAGCAAAGAGAAGTTCTCAACTAACTAACACAATTCTGAAAGTGCACAATAAGCCTTCCACCAGCTAACAGACCAGACTTGCCTCCCAGTGCACTAGATGGAAAATCCACTGAACTCTTGATGTAACAAGTGCTTGCTAGAGTGTGAACATAATACTTCAGCCATCAGTTAGTTAGATAATGAATTCAAAGCAAGTAAATCAGTAGAACACACAATGATGAGGAAAAATATACTTCAAGTATAAGCATACGGAAAGGCAGAAAATAAGATAAATAGCCATGTAGAAAGGGAGGAGGTTAAGTTCAGTTTGCAGTAGGTGTGAGTGGCTTAAAATCACCAGGTTTAAAATGCAGATCAACATGATGACCTTTCAACCATTTCATAAGAACCCGAATTTGAAAATCGGTAATCAATTGATCTTAAAAAATTCTCACTTATAATTGATTTAACCATTCTCGATTTATATCCCTTTCTTGGTATCTCAATACACGACATATTAAGAGAGCTGAGCCTTCCTAACTCTTATTTAATTATAATGAGACAATTTAAAGGATCTTTCAATAACTTATTTTAGTAATTTTAAAATTAAAGAAGACTTAACCATTTGTTCAAACTTATGGCAAACTCTTATGCAAGACTTGAAATATATAACGGCTTCATATAATTTGATAAAAGATGTGAAATATAATAACCAAATACTTTTATCTAAATATTGGAAGGATAAATTATTACTGAGTGATAATAAAATATTGAAAGCAATTAATCTAACTTTAAGATCAGTATCTCTTCAAAAGCTATTATTCACTCAACTGATGATATTTAATAATGCTTACTACACTCGCCTCAGCTTACATAAATTCAACTCGAAAAATTCACCTAAATGTCCATATTGTATTGATCAAACCGCTGACCCTTTTACACATGTTCTGGAGCTGTAAATGTATATTCAAACTTTGGAATTCTCTAAAAATTCAATTACAAAAAATGGGTTATCAACAGTCCACACTTTCTTGGGAGTTTATGATTCTTCATATTCCTCCGAATGACTTGAATAGATCCCAAGTGATCATACTCATAAATATTTTCTTGTTAATGAAGCTTTATATAGCTACAAAATTGGCTGAATCCATCTTTGACTTCATGGGAAAACTTTAAAAGTGTAGCGATAAAACATATTTTAGCACATAAATTACCAATTAAAGATCATAAGAAAAATATAAATAATACAAAAATATGGGAGAAAATCTTTAACATTGTGTTAGCTTAATGTTCTAATCCACTTTTTCCCTGGGAAGTACATATTTAATATGGAGATTAGTATAGATAAACCTTATATTAATATTGGATCTTTTTTCCTTTTTTTTTCTCTCTTCTTTTGTAATACCTTTTTTAGAATTTTATCTTAATGTATAATGATCTTATGTAACTGTTGGAAGCATTCATGTATATAATGTACATATGTTGTAGTGTTGTATTAATTGGAAAAGAATAAAGATTTATTATTGAAAAAAAAAAATAAAATGCAGATCAACAAAGAAGGGTGTGTGATAAAAACTAGCAGGGAGTCTGTGCTTTTAGTTTATGCAGGCTTAGAATCTTTTCAGTAAAAGATGAAGGCCCAGAAATTCACTAGGTGTTTAGGTATCACTTGAGACAGTTTAACCAATAGGAAAAAAAAACGTGAAATGTGCAGCTTATATAATTTGTGTTTACCTCTTGCATAGAACAAAAACACCAGGCCAAGCAGATTTCTTAAAACAGATTTTTGTAAAAGATGAGACAGAGGACAGTACAATGTAGACAACAGCTTTAGAGAAAAAAAAATTGGAGGTCAAACTGTGCATGGTTAAAGAAAGCTTGCTGGCAGATTAAGTAGCATATTGAGTTTAGAATACTTTGTCATTTATGCAGGTTTAATTTTAAGCTACATCTATGCTTTTTTTCCTGTTCTACAAACTAAGCATGCAGTCTTAAGGACCTTACTTGATTCCACTTTTGTCAAAATGAAATATAAAAGCTGTTGAGAGAAGATTTAAAATAGAGCAAGGAATACTATTATGATTAATTAAACACCAACTTTCACACATGCTGTATGTTTTGAATGCGTTTCTCAGTTAATGACGTTCCTTCCCTTGCCATACTGTGCATTAAAACTGCTTGGAGACTAATTTATATGGTTACTCATTAACTCTGAGAAGTGACTCTCTTCTTACTCTTCAGGAAAGGCACCTTTTTTATACTGAGAGGCAGCCTTTGTTATCAGGATGATCAAGTTCAGTGCGCAGCAGGTGCTTAGTGTTTGTTTTACTTTTCCCCCCACTTTTACTTCCCTTAAAAAGCAGGTGCTTAGTGTTTGTTTTACTTTTCCCCCCACTTTTACTTCCCTTAAAAAGCTTAGATAGAAGTTTTGAGCAAACTTAATACAAAAGCATAGCGTACATCAGGTCAAAGAGGAGGCTAAATCTGAACCAGAATTTCAGGTTAAGTTCCTTGAGTAAACTGTATTTTTTTTTCTTAACAGTTAAATTGCTGTCAGTGTCATCCCTTTAGCTCTCAATACACAAGTGCTGTGGTGTAGAAGTACTAATGAATGAAGTCAGTGATGTCCCAGTTTTTCTTGCTTGATTGAAACTTCCCTCAGAACTGTGATTAGTTTGCATTTAAAATTTCTGTAGAGTGCATGTATGTGCATATATAATGTTTTGATTGCTTAGATTGTGGCCATTGTCAAACCCTGTCCCAAATTGACCTTTGTTCCCTACGTCAAGGGACGTAAAAGAGAACACATGGCGTTTTGTCTTGCCATGCAGAGAGTAAGCGTATGTGGCTTTTGTACTCTAACCTCTCCCACGTGTTGGATGATAGGTGTGTTGCACTTTGTGCTATGCTTGGTCCCTTTATGAATGCATAAATCTCCTCACCTGCAACTTTAAGCTACAGGACATTACTGCCCTTGGCAGTTGACCTTGTCCACTTTCTTTGTGTTATGCCTTGTGTGAAGTAGAGTAATCCTCTGTGGCATCTCAAGCATTGTCGCACTCAAGTGGAATGGCATACTAGCCCTCACAAGTTTGATTGAGACTTTGTGTGCTTATTCTCAGTCTTCCCTGGCAAGCTGTTCCAGTATGTAGACCACTGATTATAGTTTTAGCCAGGTGTTTTTCTCTCTGTTGCAGAATTGGCCTTGGGATTAAAATGAAAATGTACATGTTCATGTGGCAGCCTGCCTTTATTTTTTAGGACATCTAAAATTGAGATTTGAGGTTATTGCAGTATATTTCAGTATATTCTAAACGTTTTATTTTCTGTGTATACTTTTGTTACTTCTGTTGCAACTTTTTCTTTAAGTAAATTGATCTGATTTTGAAATGTTAGTTTGATTTATTGGAAGCCATTATTGTAGGTAGACATGGTGTGATGTAAAACAGCATCCCTTAGTTGTGCATGTATGTACTGTTTATTGTATCTGAAGAGATTCTGTCCATCTCTGGTATGAACGACATTTTTTATAAAGTTATAAAACGCAGCATGGTAATGTCATTCTAAGAATCGAGTAAATGGCCCCAGTAGTATCCATTACATCTTGTTTAGGCGTAGGTAGTACACTGAGCCTTTTTATGTTAAAATCATCATCACTGTGTAAACTGTGATTTAAGTGTGCATACTTTAATAGAAAACAAACCATAGTGACTTTTTCACACAGTGTGTATAAATGTTTTCTTTTTAACAATTACCACTCTTCAAAATTGCTAAAAAGGATGGTGAAGTCCACCTAAGTAGTGAGGGACTTAAAACTTAACTTTGTAGCTTGGCTTAAAAGTAGAAATATATATTTTTTCTCTTTGTCATATGTTATTGTTCATAAGTGTAAAGCACGGAATGGATGCAGCAAATTCTTGAAGTACTGCCCAGGAGTTAAAACAAGGCAAATGGTTGCATCTTTTGCTTAGAGAGTTTTTAAACAAATGACAGTCTAGACAAATGTGGGAATGCCAGTAGTAAGTCTGAAAAGAGTGGATTAGGTCCATATTTATTTGCTCTTAGACTAAGGCCATAGGAGTTAGGACCACTCTGCAAGCAAAACTATCTAGGGGTACCGAGTGCCTTCCACCTAGGCCAAAAATGCATTGTGGGGTTCTTCCTTCTTTGGACCTTCATTGCAGTGCTATTGCCGAGTTGAGTCTGTCTGTGTGCTGCTTCAGTTTCTGAAGGCTGTATTTTAGGGCTTTGAGTGGTTTTAACAATTTTTAGATCTTCTTTTTTTAACTGAGTAAGTGAACTGTCCAATACACTGGCTTCTTTATTTCGCAGGCAAACATCAAGGATGAGCAGGAGGAAAATAATGCAGCTGCAGTAGAAGTCCACTTTGAGAGTACCAACCAAACATGTCCAATTCTTTTGGGGAGAGCTAGTTGATCTTGTTCAGTCACTTGAAAAGTGGAGCTGCCATGACTGAATTCTTCCATGTTACATCACCAGCTGAACTGTTTTGTTAGCTGGAAAAAAAAGGCCCACTCCACAAAGACTTCAAGGAGAGGAGGGGGTTTTGGAAACCATCCTACCTCATCATCTTTACGATCATTACGAACTTGTGATCGTCTGGCAGGGATTGGGGAGGGGCACCCTCATCCATAACATCAGGGGTGAAAGACCTGTCTAATGAGTAAACATACCTCCTCTAGCCACGTTTTCTACTAACTCTTGAATTAAAATTACTGAAGATGAGGCTTCAGCTGTCCTAGATTACACTTTGACACCCTAAGACAGCATACCATTCTCTCCAGTTTCTGCTCTGCCAAAGAAAGCACAACAAGTCCTACAGTGAACGTCATGACGGGAGTCCATGCAATGGGATAAGTGTCACAGTTCATCCGTAAAGGATTGAGGATGGATCCAACCTCAAACCCAGGAGGCATTATAACATTCAGCATCAAAGTCAAGGGGAACAATAGCGAGTATCAAAAAATGTCACCTTGGGGATGTGACGGGCAGTCTTGCTGGCACCTCAGAGATATGGTTGGTCTGGAAGACACTGGGACAGATAACCATCCACCCTTAATGCTGGCATAAAAGGACTCCCTTTCATAGTTGGAGACTGTCAAAAACTCCTATTATAATGCCACCACCACTGAACAGCAGGGTCAAGGTGGACAGCTGTGGTTCACAGAAACTGGAACCAGGAAAGAGCTTGGTTAGTGTTACATCAACAGCAGAAAAGTTAGGCAATGAAAGCACTTAACTTATTACTTAAGTTAACTGTAGGGCATCTGTTTGAGGGCAGTAATCTTTGTGAGGTACTTCTGTGGCCTTTCCAGCTGCTGCAGATGTCTTGTGAGGTACATTCCAAAAGGGGCGTTGTACTTTAATGGGTCTAATGAGTGAGTAGAGGGGAACAATGACCTCTTTGCCTGGATGAGAACCCTTTTGTGATGGTGTCACGTAGAAGGATTTCCTGATTACTGTGGTGATGTGATTATTAGATGAGAGACTACTGTCCACCTTGGTCCCAAGGTCTCATCACACATTTGTTGTTTAGTAGACTGCCGCCTTTGTGGTAGTTCATGGTTATAGCTTTTTCCAAAGGGGATGAGAATGCTGTTTTTGACATTGAGCTTGAGGCCATGGCTCTGACACCAGGCATCTGTCTCAGTGAGGCCCTTCTGTAGGATGTCCACATCATTTGGGGACTCTACTATGGCTCCTAGTTTGCAGTCATCTGGGAACTTCGTTAGCGAAAGGCCTTTTGTTACCCTGTATTTCAGAAGAGTAGATACCAAACAGGAGAGGTCGCAGGACTGAACCTTGTGGTACTCCACTTGTCACTGGTTGAAGTCCGATTTGGAGTCTGCAACTTTTACAGTGTGGGTTCTGTCACTGAGCCAGTTGGCAACCCATCTTGTGACGTTGGGGATTTATACCTAGTTTAGTGAGTTAAGCTACGGTTCTAGAATGGGGGATGGTGTCGAAAGCCTTGGCGAGGTCAAGATAGGCTGTGTGAACCACCTTACCCTCGTCCACAGCTTTGGTGACTGTCTCAAAGAAGTCGTCCAGGTTCTGGAAGTGTGATATGCCTTTCACAAACCCGAACTGGGTGAGGTCCAGAGTTTAGAAGTTACCAATGTCTGAGTTCCATGATAAGTTCCATGGCCTTACAAACCAGGCTGATCAGGCTAATAGGGCGATAATTCTTGATAAGTGGTGGGCTCCCCCTTTGTGAAGTGGGATAACTGTTGCTGTGCACCTTTCAGTGGGCATAAAGCCTGACGAGAGGCTTTGATTGAACATGGTGCTTAAGTAGGGAGCCAGTTCGTTCTGAAGTGCTTGTAAAATTCAGCCTGGGATGTTGTCTCTTCCCATGGATGCTGTGTTTTTGGCTTTAGAGAGTGCAACTTTTAGCTGCGTGGTTGATTACAGGGACTCTGCATTCTTCCTGTATAGATAATGGGGCGTTTAGGTGGTGAGAGGGGGGTTAAAGTTAGCATTGAACCTGTGGATCTTTAAGGGGTGAGAGGGGGGTAAAGTTAGCACTGAACCTGTGGGGCCTTTAGGGGGTGAGAGGGGGGTAAAGTTAGCACTGAACCTGTGGGGCCTTTAGGGGGTGAGGGGGGTAAAGTTAGCACTGAACCTATCTGCCAGGATGTCTTTGCGTTCCCCATCTTAGTTTGCCATGTGCTGTGTGTGCTGGGTTCAATTCCAGAGCCCTTTAAAGAAAGGAAGGCAAAACTGTTAAGGGCCTGCTACCAGTTTCTGCCTTAGACGACTGCCTCGACATCGGATCCTGTAGGTGACCAACCCCCCCCCCCCCAGGTTGAGACTCCACCTCCCTCTTAGCCTGCTGAGGCGGGGACAAAAGCTGCAAATAAGGACAAAAAAGAGAGGGAGAAGGGTAGAGAGGTACTGCATGCGATCTGAGCGGGAGCCTTTTCTCAGTCTACCTGTGAAAGTTTTTAGGACCACTTCTCCTTGGCTCCATTCCCCGAGGATGTTCATCGTGCATACAGCTGCAGTCATAACAGATGGGTTCTCCTGCCGTCAGGCGGGTCCTCGGTCGGCCGAATTCCAAAGTCTAGGTCTGGCGTCGGTTGTCATCGCTTCTTCCCTGACGTCAGTGCGACAGGGTATAAAAGAACCAGCCGACGCCATTTTCTTCAGTCTTTTTTGCTGTGCGGTGCCCGAAGCAGAAGCCGTTCGCAAGTGCCGGTCGGCCAGCTCCTGAAATTATGAAAATTTTGCAACCGAAGTCTTCTTGAAAGCTAAGTACCCCATTGGGGAAACTTTTCTTGCCTCAGACCGATGTCAGACAAAGTTAATAATTGTTTTTCATGTGGGAAGCAAATACCGCATAAGGATTTTCATTCCCTCTGTATTCCTTGCTTAGGCCCAGACCACAACATCTCGGTCTGTCGTTTTTGTGCTACAATCGACAAACGCAACATTAAGCGTCGGGCGGAGTTCGCCCAGCATTATTTTGGCAAAAAATTTAACTATATTATGTCGTCTTATACTCTGACTCCAGTTTTGTCTAAAAAAAATGCAAAGATAAGGACCGACACACGAGGTCCGCGGCCTCTACCGACACCACGCCAAAGTCGACTACAGGTGGTCCGGTTCTCAGCGAGGCACCTACGCAGCCCCTGACTACCGACAACACTTTATTGGCGGTGTCTTCTGTGGCAGAGGTCGCAGGCTCCTCTGCCCACACCCCGACTACAGATACCGAAGCTACTCTTGGTGGTGAATCTCAAAATGTAGACAGGTCTGCCTCCTCTCAAGGTGTCTACAGACCTTCCTCTTTTTCCATCAAGGCTTTCACTAAGTCTAAAGCAGCCATGCATTCTAAGAGAAGCTACACAGGGCCCTTCTCCAGGCCCCATGCCTAAAAAACAGATGCTTAAAATAGCTGAGGATTTAATTACTCTTATCAGGGGTTCTCAACCCCCCCCCCGGACAAAAGGCCCACAGTGGAGGAAGAATCCCCCCCTCCTCTGACCAGGCCTCCATTATATTAGAGCACTCTGATGAACAGGAACATTCTTACTCCCCTTTTGAAGATTCTGATGCAGAGAAGTCCATTCCCTCTGCCCCCCCCCCCAGAGGATTACTCATTTGGGGAAACCTTGCATACCTTCAGGGAACACTTCCACTGGGAAGGCCAAGAGTACTCAGATTCCAAGAAAAGGCTTAGGGATTTTCTCTTGCTACCTCAGCACAGGCCTCTGGCTATACCTCCTGTCTTAGACATACTAGATGTGTACGCGGAGGCCTGCCTTAACCCGGATTCTTTACTTCCTGCCCCAGTCAAGCCTGACTGGTACTACCGGGTTCCTGACTCACACCAGTTTTTATACAAAAGCCATGCGGCTGACCCAGAAACTATCTCACAGGGCCCCAAGGGAATTAAGGCCTCCACTGCTAAAAATCCATTACCTTCCGAGAGAGATTCCAGATCCTTAGAAAGGTGGGGAAAAAGGTATATACCTCTGCCACCTTAACCATGAGGGCATTAAACTGCCAGTTCCATATGCTAAAGTGCCAACAGTTTCTGTTATCACAATTGAGAAGTAAAATGTCACAACCTGAACAACCAGACTTGAAGGAGTTGCAGGATTTGATGCATAGTGCAGAACAAGTGGGTAAACATACCTTGCAATGTGGTTTTGATGCTCTAGAGGCCTCATGTAGAGCTGCTGTTACAGGATCAGTGATACGTAAACATGCCTGGCTCTAGGAACAAACCTTACCAGATCATGTCAAAGCTAAATTACTAGATGCCCCTCTTCAAAAGGATGTATTATTTGGTGTTAAAGCTGAGGAGGTATGGAGGAATGGAGGAAAAGGCTAAATCAATGCAAACAGTGAAAGATTTTCTACAGGTACAACCTCCGCGTTTCAGTAGAAATTGGCCTTCCAAAAATTGGTCCTTTCCAGCCACAGACAGACCCCAAAGAGGTAGATACAGGCGCCCGAGGGGCAGAGGGCAATCTCAAGGATCGTTTAGAGGCAGACAATGGCAAGCTCCTACACAAAGAGGTGGTGAGGATAGTTCGCAGCCATTCAGAAAGCAAGCCCAATGACTTTCCCCTTTGCATGCAAAGCAAGGCTCAAATGGCAGCACCCTTAGGCAGAAAACTGGCATTATTTTCAAAAATTTGGCATATTGTCACAAAAGACAAATGGATCCTGGACATTATAAACAGAGGCTACAGACTCCATTTTCACACCCTTCCAAAAATGAGAGGCATGCCAAACCTGCCACACAATCAAAGGGCAGAGGCACAAAGACAAATTTCAGATGTCATGGACATGAAAGCTATTCAAGAGGTACCTACTCACGAACAAGGTCATGGTTTTTATTCCAGACTATTCCTGGTACCAAGGAAGGGAAAAGATTGGAGACCTCTTTTGGACCTATCCATCCTAATCACATTTTTACTCGTGCCAAAATTCAAGATGCTCACTTTACAGCAGCTTCTTCCCATGCTGGGCAAGGAGTCCTGGCTGGTAACATTGGACCTCAAGGAGGCATACCTGCATGTCCCAATCGGACAAAATTGCAGAAGATACCTCAGATTTCTTGCAGGTTCAACCCATTATCAATTCTCTGCATTGCCCTTTGGCTTATCTACTGCGCCCAGAGTATTCACGAAATGCCTGGCATCAGTAATTGCCTACTGCAGACTTCAAGGGATACAAATATACCCCTATTTGGACGACTGCCTGATCCAAGCGGACAGCAAGCACATACTTCTGAAACATCTGGCTTATGTAATAATGTTGTTGAATTCTCTGGGATACACAGTAAACAAAAATAAATCGAGGCTAATACCCTCTCAGAAAATAATTTTCCTGGGTGCCAACTTGGACACAAACACCCAGATGGCATACCTCACGCCAGAGAAGCAGGGGCAACTAACTCAATACTTCGGAACACTAGCAAATTTCACCAGGCTGACTGCAAGGAAAATCCTGCAGGCTCTGGGATTCATGGCATCTTGCATCCTACTAATCCCATGTGCAAAGCTGCATATGAGGTAACTTCAATGGTACCTGAAAAACCTATGGTCTCAACACAGCCACAGTTTGGAAACAATAATACCACTAATTCAATGTCTTCAAAAGGAATTTCTGTGGTGGGCTCAAGCACGCCAAACAAACACAGGTCTCCCATTCTGCAAGCCTCAAGCAAATCAAGTCATCACAACAGACGCCTCGGACTACGCCTGGGGGGGCGCACATGACAGATCGGTGCATTCAGGGCAAATGGTCCCAAAAAGAAAAGCACCTTCACATCGATCAAAAGGAAATGCTAGCAGTAATAAATGCTATTATAGCTTTCAAAGTCCTTCTGCATCCAGGTCAACTATTGATAAGGACAGACAACACCACAGTAATGTGGTACATAAACAAACAGGGAGGAACCCATTCATACCCCCTATGCAGGCTGGCCATGTCACTTTGGAACATGGCTCTGGACTTACAAATCAAACTTCAAGCACAGTACTTGCCAGGCAAGGAAAACACGCTGGCAGACAACCTAAGCAGAAATATGACAGATCCACACGAATGGAAGTTGCATCCTCAATTTTTTGCAGAGATAATTCAAGCATGGGGAAGGCCAGACATAGATCTCTTTGCCTCCCACAAAAATCACCAATTGACAAAATTCTGCTCAAGGACTTTTCATCCAAAGGCCTGGAGAGTGGACGCTCTCTCTTTCAGTTGGACAACAATGACAGTTTATACCTTCCCACCTCTTCCTCTGCTGCCCAAAGTTCTATTAAAATCCAGAGCAGACAGACCAAAGATGATTCTCATTGCTCCAGACTGGCCAAGACAACACTGGTACCCACTCCTGAAGAGCCTGACACATTCCCCATCATGGACCCTATCTCTGCCTCTTCTTCTGACTCAGCACAGCTTCAAAACTCTTCAGTCAGCTGAGAACACTCAATTTGGCCGCATGGAAGATTCTTAACATCACAACAGACCCTACTCTCCAAGGAGGTGCAGGATGTCATTTTGGAGGTCAGAAGGCCGTCTACTAGAAAAGCTTACTCCGCAAAATGGAAACGGTTTTGTGCCTGGAATGAGAAAAAGGGCTAGAATCCTGGAAAATTGAATTTACCTCAAATATTACAGTATCTAGCTGAGCTGCTAAGCAGTGGACTTTCATTCTCCTCCATCAAAATCCATGCCTCAGCCATTTCTGCAGAATACAACACTGATCCACCTTTATTCTCTCACCCCCTCTTAAGACAGTTCCTCAGAGGGGCTAAGAATATAAAACCCCCCAGGAAACAACCTGCTTGGGACCTCAATTTCATTATAGAAAAGCTGACCTTGCCTCCTTTTGAGCCAGCTGCCTCAACAGATTTGCAATATTTGTCCTGAAAAACAGCTTTCCTTCTGGCTAATACCTCAGCTCGTAGGGTATCGGAACTACAAGCCCTCATGGCTGTGCAGCCTTTTATCTTCCATCAGGACAGAGTTTCCTTACGAACCAACCCGTCCTTTATGCCAAAAGTCGTATCCAGGGTAGCTTTGAATCGGGCTATACACTTACCTACCTTTTATCCTAATCCTCAAAGGGGAGAGATTACTACATTCCTTGGACATCCACAGACAACTGCGTTATTATTTGGACAGAACAAAGCCTTTCAGAAAATCAGAACAGCTCTTTGTGTCCTATGCTATAGGAGCTCAAGGGAAGCCATTTTCCAAACAGACAATCTCAGAATGGATAGCCCACTGCATACGCTTTTGTTATTCTTTTCATGGCAAAACTGTACCTGCAGGCATCAGATTCCACTCCACAAGGGCCACAGCTACCTCTGCAGCTTTCCTCAGAGGAGTTCCTACCAAAGATATTTTGGAAGCAGCCACTTGGAGTTCTGTGCATACCTTCTCCAAACACTACCACCTACCATTATACCCCAAAACTAGAGCAGGCTTTGCCACTGCAGTCTTGCAGGGCATCCTGGCTCCTCCTAGTTCCACCTAGTGCCTACCACCCCTTTCTTAGCTTTGGGATTCTACCCATCTGTTATGACTGCAGCTGTATGCACGATGAACATAGTACAGTTTTGTACCTACCATAAATGTAGATGTTCGAGTGCTAATACAGCTGCAGTCCAGGTTTCCCTCCCTCCTTCCCCTCTTGGGACAGGCCTATTGGCTAACACCTCCTCATACAACCTGATTGGGTATTCATTTATGGTGTATTTGCTTGCAACTACTGTATTTTGATTATATGGCATTGCTTTATTACACAAATTTATGTATTGCCTTCCTTCTGGGGGCACCTGACATCTGGGGCAAGAAAAACTGAAGAAAATGGCGTTGGCTGGTTCTTTTATACCCCTGTCGCACTGACGTCAGGGAAGAAGCGACGACAACCGACGCTGGACCTAGACTTTGGAATTCGGCCGACTGAGGACCCGCCTGACGGGAGGAGAACCCATCTGTTATGACTGCAGCTGTATTAGCACTCTAACATCTACATTTATGGTAGGTACAAAACTGTACTTTCTCCCCAGAGCTGACTGAGCCCTTGGATCCGGAGGCCTTCTTCGAGGTCATCTCATAGAGCCAGATCAGAGTCTGTCTCCTCCTCAAAGTAGACTGAGTCTATCGGAGCTTGATGTGGACAGGATGATGCGTAGATTCATTTGGACCCAAATCCAAATGGGAGTCTTGCCAGGCCCCTCTCTGGCAGGAGAGTGGATCTCTATGCTCTTCTTCCATCCTCTCTTCTTGCCCAATTTGACCATTGGTCTCAGGGTTTATGGATCAGAGGATCCTCTGAGGTAGGGGTTCAGCACCAGTTATTCCTCCAACCTCGATGCCGGCCATTACCTTGAGTTCCTCTGATCAGACTTGTTCGGGGCTGAGAACAGGGAGCTGGATCCTAGGGAACAGATACGTCTTCGGCTCCAACTTTGTCAGATCAGAGCCATTCCTTTGGAACCCTGGCCTCGTCCTCTATCCTCACGACTGAGCCGGGGAGAACTTTTTCCTTGTTGGTTGCCAAGGAGCTTCGCTCTCCTTCGGCCTTTGAAGGGGGTGGAGAGGGTTCTCTCCCAGGGATTGCGACCCCAGCCCATTGCCTTGGATTCTGCCCATGCTGCCTTGGATTTGGTCACGACTCCCTTCTGCCTGTCCCAGGGACAGCCTGTGCTAGAGGATCCCCAGGTGGATCCCATTATGGAACCCCCCATGACTGAGGAGGCCCCACATAAGCATTCATGTAAGAGAAGGCTCATGGACTCCCCCAGAGTCCCTCACAGAAGATACTGACTTGGATGAAGGTGAGGGTTCTCCCAGGTCACCTCCTGAGGATGTCTCCTTTGGAGACCTCATGGAAATCCTCCACCAGAGGGGAGGTTGGTCAGCCCCAAAACCCTCAACTGACTAATCAGTATTCTTGGAGGCCTTTGGCATGGGCCCATCTACATCCCGAGTGTCCCCTCCTGCAGATCCAGTAGTGGATCTTATCACCACGTGGGCATGGAAGGAGCCTGACACCATAGAGCCAATAGCCAAATGCCCAGACAGGATCCTTTCTCCTCCCGCAGACAGGCTTGGTACAAGGGATCCCCTGTGGATGCTATGGTGGTGGCAACTGCCACCAAGAAAGAACTGGCTTAGGAAAGTTCTTCGGTCCACCCTCCGGACAAAAAGTCTAGGGCAGAGGTCCGCTTTGGGAAGAGTTTTTTCTTTAGCAATGTTTTCCATATGAGCGCTGAATTATTTGGCACACGTCGTTCGACTCCAGCGAGACCTGGTCACGCAAATCTGTCGCCCTCACAGTCCTTGTCTCCAGAGGACAGGCGGCTGTTCTCTGTGAAAATGTCGACTCTGAAATCCGTTTCTAACATGTCCATACATTTTCTTTCCCATGCCATGGAAAGAGCGGCTAGGGCGGCTGGGACTAGCGTAGCTATGAGGTGGCACGCCTGGCTCACTGTCAATTCACAGATCCCTTCAAGGCGTCTTTCATGAATGCTCCCTTTGGCGGTTCCTTCCTTTTTGGGAAGACAGTTTGTGACACCTTTCTCCAGAGCAAGAAGGATGGGAAGACTCTGCCATCTGAGTCCACTTCCCTAGCCCTTAAAGATACTTTTTTCAAGGAATCTGAGAGGGCAGAAAATGTGGTTCAGAAAATCTGTTTTCCCACGACACTCAAGATAACTCATCCCCTAGAGGCAGATGGGGACAAGACAGATGCCGCTCCAGAGGCATAGGGGCTCCGAGGAACTTTGGGTTGAGGGAGACCCTCGGACAGACATGCGCAGCAACCCTGAGGGGTTGCCCAACTGTACTACTCTGGACACGGTTGGAAGATTGTCATTGCACTTAACTGCTTGGGAGTCCACAACGGATCGTTGGGTGCTCCAAATAATATCCAGAGGATACTCCATCCTGTTCATCACCCCACCTATACAGTCAAAGCGCCTCCCGGATGTCCCACCCACTCAAAGGGAGGCCGCAGCGCTCGAGATTTCAAAGCTGCTTTACAATCGGGCCATCAAACCGGTCCCCGCAGATCAGTCCGGATTAGGCATTTACTCCAGGTTCTTTAGTGCCAAAAAAGACTGGGGACCTCAGACCCATATTGGACCTGTCTACCCTGAACCTGTCGGTAGCCAAGCAGAAATTCTGGATGGTCACCTTGGTCAGTCCTACCTTCTCACAGGATGCGACTGGATGTGCTCGATGGACCTTCTGGACGCTTACTACCATATCAAGATTTGCAGAAGCTCCAGGAGATTACTTCGCTTCTGGCTGGGAGCCAATCATTTCCAGTTCAGAGCCCTACCCTTTGGTCTCACCACAGCCCCCTGGGTGTTTACCAAGGTTATGGCAGTAGTAGCGGCTCACCTGAGGCTTCAGGGAATTCAGGTGTTTCCTTACCTAGACGATTGGCTCCTCGCTGCTACCACCAAGCGTCTACTTTGCATGGCCAGAGACTCCTTCATGCATCTGGCAGTCAATCTAGGGATCACAATCAACATCTCCAAGTACTGCCTAAATCCGACAGACCTTAGAATTCATAGGGGCACGGTTGGACACTCTACTATTACAATTTTTTCTCAATCAGGACAGGATCCAGAACTTACGCGCCCATGTGTCAGTGATCCTCGGCCCCAGACACCGATGGCGAGCGACGTTCTCCATGCCTTAGGCTGCATGGCAGCAGCAGCAATTTCAATTCTGCCATGTGCGCACCTTCACATGAGGGTGGTTCAGTGGACCTTGGCAGTTCACTGGTCTTGGTTAGACCTCCCCATGGTCTACCCTATACTGATCAGCAAAGCCTGCAAGACTTCTCTTTGATTGTTCCAGCTGCCGGAAATCTTGGCAGGTCGCCCATTCTTAACATCCCCAAGATAAGCCACAGTGACCACGGATGACTCCCATCTCGGGTGGGGCACTGTTTGAGAAGGACAGTCCAAGGCATGTGGTCCCAAACCGAGACCAGGTTGCATATTAATGTTCTGGAGATGAGGGCAATGCTTTTAGCATTGCAAGCCTTTCACACTGTTCTCCCCCCGGGGATGATTGCAGTTTAGTCAAACAACATGTCCGTTGGCTGGTACATCAACAAACAAGGAGAGACCAGATCTTACCCTCTCTGCCGTGAGGCCATGTGTATGTGGAAGTCGGCGATTTCCACCAGTTGGTTTCTGATCGCAACGCACATCCTAAGACGCTCCAACATTTTAGCGGACAGATTTGAGTTTGGCTATTCTAATGCCATACGAGTGGTCTCTGAAACGGTCAATAGCGGAGGAGATCTTCTTAGCATGGGGTCACCCTTGCTGTGATCTCTTCGTATCTCCTTCCAACGCAAAGTGCAGCGAGTTCTTCGCTCTAATCACCTCCCCAGAGGACTCTTCCAGAGACTCTCTAGTCCATGCTTGGCCTCCCGGGTTACTGTATGCTTATACCCCGCTATCTCTAATTCTGAAGTTTCTTCAGAAAGCATGCCGGCTGGGGTGCAAAGTGATCCTCATTGCCCCATTCTGGCACGTCAAGTGTGGTTCCCCTTCTCTGGTCTCATGCTCTAACTCTTCCACGGATCTCCTATCCCATCCCTTGAGCATCAGTCTGCCCAACCTGGGAAGCCTGAAGCTGACTGCTTGGTTGCTCCAGTTCCCCTGATCGCTAGGACTCCCGGTTTATCATCTTCAATAAAGAGTATTCTGGTGGCATCCCACAAAGCTCCCACTAGGAAGGTTTACCGCAGCAAATGGAAACGCTCCTCTATTTGGGTTTCTCAGAGAAACCTAGATCCATTTACTGCCCCGGTTCCTGCAGTCTTGGAATTTTTGTCATATATTTTTCAACAAGGGGCTAGTTCCTCCACAGTGAAAGTACAACTGGCAGCCATATCTAATTTTCATATTGGCAAAAATTTCAATGCTTTGAGATTGAGATTGTGCAAGGTCTTTCTAAAAGGTACTTTTTTCTTGCGTCCCCCAGTTAAGAATTCCGTCGCCCCTTGGGACCTTAGTCTAGTTCTGCAGGCATTTTGAACCAGCAGTGTCAGTAGACTTAAAAATTTCTGTCCTGGAAGACTGCCTTTTTAGTGGCCATTACTTCGGTTAAAAGGATTTCTGAGATCCAAGCTTTATCTGCGGTGCCCCCCTTACTTCTTTTTTCATAAAGACAGGGTTTCGCTTCGCACGAACCTTTCTTACCGAAAGTGGCTTTTGAATCTAACATTAACCAGGTGATTAATCTGCCTCTGTTCTTTCCAAATTTCCAGAACAAGGGTGAATATAAGCTGCACTTGCTAGATGTTCATAGACAGCTTCGTTTCTATCTACGCAGGACTAAGCAATTTCATGAGTCTGACTAATTATTCGTGTCCTTCCCTAGACCCTTTTTGGGCATGGCTGTTTCGAAGGTCTTCTTAGACCTGGTGGATTACACAATGTATACTGTGAGTCTATAGGGATAAAGGCCTATCCCCACCTGGTCCTGTTAAAGCCCTTTCCACCAAATCTCCGGCAACTTCTGCTCCTTTTTGGTCTAGGGTTTCTTTGGATGGTATCTGTGCAGCAGCGACCTGGGCAAGGTCACGCACATTTATCTCTCATAAGTTGGATTTGATCTCTAGAGGGAGAGCTTCCTATGGCTCTGCAGTGCTCAGGAATATCCTTCCATGAGTGCCTACCAGGAGTTTTGGTAGCTGGGGACTCTGTCCCACAGGTTGCAGATATCTGAAGTTAACTACTTCAGATAAAGAAGTTATGTACTCCGCATAACGTTCCATCTGAGTAGCTATACTTCATTTTCTGCAACCGTCCCTCCCTCCTTCCCCCAAACCTGTTCTAGGTTAACGTTATTGAGTTGCTAATAGTTTGGTTAGTGGTAAACTTGATCTGAGGGAAGGTAGGTGAGGGATTATGGGTAAGGGGAGGAGCTTGGAGCAGATGCTTGATAAAATGTTAACGGCTCTGATCCGATATGGATCCGAATACCCACAGGTTGCAGAAAATGAAGTATAACTACTCAGTTGGAACGTTATGGTGAGTACATAACTTATTTTTTCTTCCATTGTACAAGTCACATCTCCTTGTTTACTTTTGTGCACTTTTGATACCTTTTTCCCAGACTCTGACTGCTGCTACTGTTTTGAAGAGAATTTACCTGGCGCTGTTGTCAGAACTTCCCAGATGGTAAAAATGAGATTTTAAATTCTCCATAGGATGTTTGTCTTGGCTTTTCCCGGTTAGGGGTCTCCACAGTGGAACTCCGGTCTGCTAATGATTGGCAGTAGATTTTTATGGTGCCGAGTTTCCAGCCTGACGCCCAACCTTCAGCGAAGGCATGCCCATTCACGCACGTCTTTCGGAGGCCACTCTTCTGCGTGGAGGACATGCAAACTCCACACAGAAGGCACTTCAGCAAAGAATCGAACAGGAGAACCTCTTGCTGAGAGGCAACAATGGTACCACCACGGCTTTCTCCATAGGATACAAATTTAGTTTCTGGTCTCTGCTGCAGAGGTCAGTATGATGAATGTTCTAAGTTGATAAAGGGGATCTCTAAGATTTTTCAGTTCAGTTTTTGATAGGATTCTAACCCCTCATTCAGTTTTGCAATAAAATGAAATATAGTCTCCACAAAATGCATGTAGACTTTTAAGAAATGGCAGGGGGATTTCAAAAACAATTATGGGACCTCCCAAAACCAAGGACAGTAAACTGATCAGAATGACTGATTATTTAATGAACCCCCCACCAGCTGTCACTTTTCCTTTCCCAAAAGTCTGAATCTTCACTTTTCTTTGGCAACAATTTCAGACAAGAAGGATTATGAAAATCGTAAGTCAAGGTTAGTTGACAGTGGAGGTATGTGTTCTTTCTGTGTGTGTGTGTGTGTGTGTGTGTGTGTGTGTGTGTGTGTGTGTGTGTGTGTGTGTGTGTGTGTGTGTGTGTGTGTGTGTGTGGGGGGGGGGTAATCCAGTCATTCACCTGACCATATTCTTTTTGCCTGTCCTTCATAACATGCTGTCCCAGGGAGTGATGGAACCAGTTCTTCTTTCCCAAGTGGAAAGGTTTTTTATTCTAAGATGTTTTTAGTGCCAAAGAAAGAAAATGCTTGGATATCAGTTGTGGATATTTCTTAAACGCGTTTGTGATGGTGCCCAGTTAAAGATGTCACTTCTTAACACTAGATTTTAAAGATGCTTATTGCATCCATATTCATGTAGACTTCAGGTTGTGTGTGTCTGGATCACATTATCAGTTCACTGCCTTGCTCTTTGGACTACCTGTGAACCAAAAGTGCTCACAAAGTGTCTGACTCTAGTTATATGTCATTGCAGGCTACAGAGTATCCACATTTTTCCATATTCCAAGAGAACGTTCAGAAGTATTTAACTCCTTCACACTAGATTGTGTTCCTGAGGTGTCAGATGAGTTCAAAGAGCTTTTCTTCCACAGGGAGGAAAAAAAAAAACTCTATTTTGATCTGTTTTTCTAAGATATTTTTCCACTTTGGACTTCAGACACTGCAAGGGACTTTGGTTTTCATACCGTCTACAATTCTCATGATACCTGTGGCAAGATTCCACATGAGAAAGATATGGTGATATCTGAAGTCTTTGGTCCCAGCACCAACATTCTTTCCTTCAAATCTCATTGCTGGATTTTGTTTAAATAAAAATTTGGTGGAGATGGCAAATGTTCTTAAATCCAGGGTTTCACTTTCTCCCTCCCTGTTCCAAAATAGTCAGTTATCATAGGCACCTTGGACTTTGCTGGGGGGAGGGGGGGTGCAGTTTCAGGAGGGATACAAAGTGTAAGGTACATGGGGTACCAAGGACACAGACAAGTACATAAAAAGAGGTACTTGTCATGACCAAGGCAGTTTGTCTGAATTATCTTTGGTCCCTGCGACCTCTTCAGGTTGTTAGCGACATACCATAGTCATGTGGTGCATCTACAAGAAAGGTGGGAACTAGGTGGAGCCCCTTTGCAGGCTAGCCATGTTAGCTTGGGATGTAACTAAACAGCACATTCTCACTCTACAAGCATCCTACATTCCATCAGAGCAAAACTGTGTGGCAGACAAGCTGAAGAGGACAAGCACTGTCACTCACGAATGGGAACTTTCAAGATTTGATCCAGTGGAAGAGAATTTAGCTGGTAGGATTATGCGCCAGGACTCCATGTAAGAAGGGCTGGAAGGCAGATGGATACCTTTCCTTTCTCTTGGACTGGAATGTTCATGTATGCTCTTCCACCCTTTACACTGATTATCCATGGTACTTTTGAAGATTTAGAAGGAATTCTGCAAGATCATTGTGGTGATTACCTTCTGGCCCTAATGAGCAGCGACTCTACCTTTTGGATATGGCCAGGGGCAGTTGACACAAGCTTCCTCATAAACTGGATGTACTCCCACAAGATCAGCTGTGTTTCACATATCCCATCCCCAGTCAGCTTCATTTAACTGCCTAGATGATGGTCTTAATTCCATTTAGGCACCTCTTCACTGAAGATATGCAGCAATTACTAATGGAGGGCAGAAAGCCTGTGACTACAAAATTATACATCGCAAATGGCAAAACATTTTTCTTGTTGGTGCCAACAGCATAACCAGCGCCTATTCAAGTGTAGTTGTTCTCCTTTTTTTACAATATTTAAGAGTTAGTTTTCCAAACTTTTTTATTCCTTAGTCAACATTCTTTTTTTTTGCCATTTTAGCAAGTCTGACTATGGAGCTGCCTGTTTCAGTATATTTGTACTGTGAAAATATTTTCAAAGGGGTTTTCATAAGAGGCATACAAGGAAAATGGTGGCTGCTCATTGAGATCTTAATTTGTGTTAGAGAAGCTTAACCTATGCATCGTCTGAACCAGCTAACCTAGTTAACTTGAGGTGGTTAACATGGAAAACAAATTTGCCAGTTGTTCTGACCTCTGCAAGCTATTCTGGTGAAATCACACAATTTCATTTTCCACAGGGACATAGTTTATTTAGGTAGTATTAGTTCTCAAAATGATGTCTGAGTTTAAGCAAAGCTGTCCATCTCCCTGTTTCATTTCCTGAACCTAAAAATGAGGGAGAAAGTATACTCCATACCTTGGATGTTGACAGACAACTGTGGTAGTATCTTTACAGAATTAAATCTTTTGCCTCTTCAGGTCAGTTATTCCTAATGAAGGAAAGAAAAAGGGACAACTTTTGTCAAACCAGACTTTATAAATGACTAAGGCGATTACCTTTTGTTATACTCTCCACAAAACTGTTCTAAACCGACTTTAGGCCCATTGTACCACGGCCTTGGTTTCATCTGTAATTTAAAGGGTTATAATCTCAAGTTGTTAATCTTCATCACTGATGGGTTCGGTTCCGAGCACTCAGAACAGAGTCGACCTTATACCAAGCTTGCGTGCACCAAAAACTCTCGAGCTAAGCTGCTACCCATAATGCCTTTCACTCAGTTAATTCCAATCCGTGCAGCCATGTAGCAACGTTTCACCGAGCTTTCCAGCTAAATGCTTTATCTTGTATATTTACAAATTTTTTGTCAAGTTTTTCTCGTTAATTGCTTTTTCTTTGAAATTTTTCTATACACAGCTCTACCCACAGGTATCACTTCCGTACAGTTGTTGGTATTTTGAACTTTCTACCCTTGTGGTATCTTATTACCATTGCTGGTATTGCCTTTCTCTTTACTTCTTTTTCTTCACTTTCCTCACTCTTTCCTGCTGTGTGCGTGTTCGCTATTATGTCTGAGAAGAAGGTAACTACAAGATTTAAACACTGCTCTTCTTGCAGTGGTAAACTTCCAAATAGCTATCTTCATGAAGAGTGTGTGTACTGTTTGGGTATTCCGTATTTGTCGGCAAAACCCCCATGTGTATGTGTTTGTGCTAGCTTCAGTCAGTGGGTGCTGAATGAGTGTTGGAATAAATTGATTCTAAGGAGCCTGCTTGCATCGCCTTTTTCTGATGCTATTTCTGCAGATGTCTCATCCCCCTCCTTCTGTGGACAAGAAACGTCCTCGCTCAGACCCCTTTTCACTGGCTGGTAAGAGGTAAAAGCCTTAAGCACAAGGCCCAAAAGTCTTCCGAGCACCTTGCTGCCTTCTCTACGCCGACTACATCTGTTCCGAGTGCGGCTCCTGTGAAGCTTAGAGGTCACCTCATTGGTGCCTACCCTGGCACAGACTACTACAGGGCCATCTACTACCTCTGTTCTGACCAGTTTGTCTGCCTCTGTCTCGGCATCGATGTCGTCCACCTCTGCTCTGTCTGTTCTGACAACAACTATGGAGCCGTTCTTGTCATCCACCCCTGTTGTGACCTCTGCTCCAAGCCAATTCTCTGCTCCAACCATGCCGTTGCTGGTTTCCAAGTTGGAATGGTCGGTGCTGTTCTTTGATACACCACGGACCCAATACTTGTCTGTGGACCCATTTGCCGGACAAGCCTGCAGCCCCTTTTTGGACTGGCCTGATTCCCCCTCAGGGGCATTGATAAGATCCACCAGGAGCCTTTCAGAATTAGATGTGGTGCACCTTTTTGACCAGCTGCTGACCGCCAGGGGAATTTCAAATTTGCCTAGACTCTATCCCACTCCAGGCTTTGGGTTTATTACCCCAGCGACCCCTACATACTCTCCTCCCTTGGATCCCTCTGTTCCCAGGCTCATCGACTCATTTTCAAGAAGACCCCCTGCCTCGGTGACTACAACAACCGTGTCTGAGGCCCCTTTGGGTGTCGGTTCTGTTGGAACCTACCCTCCCTCAGTCTTATGTTTTGTGGGGTGGAACATCTGATTCCGGTCTCTGTGCCGACTGTGTTGTCAGTCTCAGCTTCAGATCTGAGGGTGACTACCACCCCGAGTTTGCTTGAGGCTCCATTCCTGGGGGTGGACCATGTGGAGTGGGATGTGACCCCAGTTCCGGTTTTGTCGTCTTCGGTTCCAGGCTCACACTCTGGGCAGGCCCACTTTCCATGTGATGGAGAGGGTGCTTGCTTCTAGCAATTCTCCTACGTCTGTTATCCCCCCAGTTTCTTCTGAGCCACAGCTAAGGCCACCCCTCCCCAGGACTCCAAGAGCACAAGGCCCAGGAAACCCCTTTCCAGGGTATTTCCCTTTCTGACTTTTCTTCAGATGCTCCCACTGAAGAACCTCCTCGGAAACGTGCGGACTCCCCAGAGGAGTCCCATATGGAAGATATGGACTACAATGATGAGGAAGGATCCCCACTGTCACCCCCTGACTGTCTCCTTTGGAGACCTCATGGAAATCTTGAAACAGGGGTGACTGGAAGCCCTCCAATCCTTCCTCGGAGGAATCCGTATTCTTGCAGGTCTTTCACTCTTGGCCCTCTACTTCTTAGGTGACCCCCCCCCCCCGCCGATAAGTTGGTTAAGCTCATTGTGCAGCGGGCGTGGAAGAACCCGGACTCCATTGAGGCCATCCCCAGGAGATCAAATAAGGTACTGTCCCCTCCAGAGGATCAACCCCATTGGTCTAGAAGTTTGCCAGTGGACGCTACGGTGGTGGCGGCAGCCACAAAAAAGGACCTTGCAGAAGAGTCCTGCTGTTTACCTGCCCAACATAGTCCCAGGCAGTGGACAGGTTAGGGAAGTGAGTTTTTGCATCAGCGACCTTTGCAGTTAGGTCTCTGAACTTTTTGGCACATTTTACAAGGCTCCAGAGAGATCTTATCTCTGAATTCTCCGAAACCTCGCGGGCCAAGTATTGGATGGAGCACGAGGTAAAGTTGCTTCCCAACTTGCCACCCTAGAGTCGATATCCAATTCATCCATGAGGTTGCCGTCTCCCACAACCAAAGGAGCGGCTAGAGCTGTGGGTGCATGCGTAGTCATGATACGCCACGCCTGGATGCGCATTTGTTACCTCGCAGACTCCAAGTCTTCCTTTTTAAATGCCCCTATTGAACCATCAGCTCAGTTTGGTGCTAAGGTCAAGGATACATTAGTCAGGTGTGAGCAAGACGGGAAGACCTTGTCTGCTGTTGGCCTACGCTTTTTCAAACCTCTGCTTTCCTTTTCCAGGAATCAGAGGAGCGGCAAGATGTGGCACAAGAAGTCTCAAGGTCCTTTCCTTGACGCACGTGGTGAGGACTTCTCCAGAGGCAGAGGGGGTTCCAATAATGGAAGACTGCCTTTTTGGGGCAGAGGGGGTCCCCGGAACCAGGGCTCCAGACATTCCTTCTCGGGTAGACTGTATCAGCGCTCCTGAAGAGCTGCTCGATTGCTTTCCTCTGGAAGCAGTTGGGGAGTGTTTTTCTCTGCACCAAGCTGCCTGGCTCTCTCTTACCAACAATCAGTGGGTGCAGAGAATCTGGTCTACCATATTCCCGTAATATCTTATTCAAGACCTCCGAAATCCCTTCCCAATGTTCCACCCAGTCAAAGGGAGGAGGCAGCTTCTGAAATACGAAAGCTGTCAAAAACAAGCCATCCAGCAGTTCCCCCTGTATCAAGTGTGGATCAGGGTTCTACTCGAGGTTGTTTTTGGTGCCAAAGAAGACTGGACTGGAGGCCCATCCTGGATCTCAGCCAACTAAACAAATAGGTAGTTCAGACCAAGTTCCGCATGGTCACGATTCAATCCATCCTTATCTTTCTGCGAGAGGGTGTGTGGATGTGCTCATTAGATTTCCGGGATGCGTATTTCCATGTCAAGATGGACAAGCACTCCAGGAGCCTCCTCTGCTTCCGGTTGAGAGCCAATCACTACCAGTTCAGAGCCCTGCCTTTCGGTCTCTTGAAGGCTCCCAGAGTGTTCACGAAATTCCTTGCAGTGTAACAGCTCTTCTGAGACTTCAGGCATTCCAGGTGTTTCCATACCTAGAAGATTGGCTCCTCTCTGCCCCCACCAAGCGTCTACTGGTCAGGGCCCGCTGCTACACGCTGGTTCTAGCGGAGTCACTAGGCATCCCCATACACTGGGAGAAATCCAACCTTCAAACCTCTCAACAATTGGAATTCATAGGGGCAATATTCAACACCCATTCAAGCCTGATCTCGCTTCCTCTTCACAGGCTTCAGAGATTAAGGGCACAGGTTCAAGTGATACTCTGTCGAAGAAATGTGTCTGTAGGGGAAGTTCTCAAAGCTTTGTGGTCTATGGCTGCAGCCATACCTAATTGTTCACTTAGCCAGACTGAATATGAGGGTACTACAATGGCTCCTTCAGGCCCAGTGGATACCCTATCTTCACCCCCTGAGAACACTGATTCTGATCACCAGCACTTGCAAGCAAGATCTCCTCTGGTGGATGAGTACAGACAAAAATCTTTGGTGTCGCCCCGTCCAGGCTCCCCAGCCCAGTGCCGCTGTGACCACAGATGCTTCCCTGATGGGGTGGGGGGCCACATCCAGGGAAAGCTAGTCCAAGGCAACGTGGTCCAATGTAGAGGTCGACTTGCATATCATTGTCCTGGAATTAATAGCGGTGCTATTGGTGTTGTAAATTTTCCATCCGCTCCTTCCGTCCGGAACGATTGCTGTCCAGTCGGACAACATGTCCATGGTCTGGTACATAAACAGGGAGGGACCAAATCCTATCTCCTATGTCACGAAGCCATGAGAATCTGGCAGTGGGCGATAGTTTCCAACCGCTTTCTGATCCCAACGCATATCCCGGGGAGCTCCAGCGTGATTGCGGACAGTCTAAGCAGATGCATTCTCCGTCCTTACAAGTGGTCTCAACCAGTGTGTGGTGGTGGAAATTTTCAGCCGTTGGGGCGAGCCATGCTGGGATCTTTTCACCTCCCCCCTCAAACACAAAATGCAGCAGCTACTTTGCCCTCTTTTCCCCTCTTGGGGAGTCGCCAAAAGACTCTTTGATTCACGATTGGCCCACGGGTCTCCTTTATGCTTATCCTCAGATTCCTCTGATCCCCCTTGTTCTAAGGAAAGCTATTCGGTGGAGAAGCAAAGTGATCCTCATTGCCCCATTCTGGCCTTGTCAAGTATGGTTTCCCTTCCTCCGACCTCCTCTGTTGCAACCTCCTTGGATTCTAGCACTCGTTAGGACCTTGTATCTCACCCACAAGGGCTGACTCCCTCAAATCTGTCCACTCAAGCTGACAGCTTGGTTTCTCCACTTCTGTTAGTTGCCAGGCACGAAAACCCTCTCTTCACCCGTATGTGATAATATCTTAGCCTCCTAAACCATCCACCAGGAAACTTTACAGGGACAAATGGAAAAGATTCTCTATTTGATCACATAATCAGGAGCTAAACATGTTCTCAGCCCCCGTAGCCACTATTCTTTATTACCTGGCTGAACTGTTCGACAGTGGGTCATTGGCTTCCACAATTAGTTCATCTAGCAGCCGTTTCCAACTTCCATAACTGTTCAGATGGAGTCCCGCTTATCTCCTCTCGCCTTTGCAAGACTTTCCTCAAGGGTATTTTTCACAGCAGGCCTCCCATCAGGCAGCCAGTGGAGGCATGGAATCTGTCCTCGGTTCTGCAGTCTTTCTCTGCCCCCTTTTGAACAGTCTGCGACATGTGATCTAAAGTTCCTGTCATGGATATCCTTATTTCTGGTGGCTATAACCTCAGCCAGACCAATTTCTGAATTACAAGCATTATGTATCAACAGCCCTTATCTGATCTTTCATAAAGAGTATCACTTAATACTAACCCATCCTTTCTCCCCAAAGTGGTTTCTGACTTTTCGATTAACCAGTCCATTGAGTTCCCTGTGTTTTTCCCAAATTACTCTAACAAGGGAGAATACTGCCTACATTCCTTGGATTTTCATAGACAATTATTTTTCTGTCTGGACAGAACTAAATCCTTTCGCAAGTTGGACCAGCTTTTCATCTCCTTCGCGGGTTGTAGAATGGGAGGTGCAGTATCGAAAACTACTTTGTCTAAATGGCTCGGAGATTTCATTCCCTTCACATATTTACTTATGGGAGGGATCTGAGCCTGGCCAAATCAAAGCTTACTCAACTAGGGCTATTGCAGCATCAGTTGCCTTCCACTCTAGGGCCTCCATGGATGACATTTGTGCAGCTGCCATTTGGGCTAAGCCCCATACCTTTATCAAGCATTACAAATTGGATCTGATCTCCAGGTGAAGAGCGGCCTTTGGTTCAGTGGTTTTCAGGAATGTTCTTCCATAAGGTCCACCCAGATTCTCCAAGTAGCTGGGTACTCGCTTTCCCATCAGTGATGAATAAGAAGAAGATTGACAACTTCAGATGAAGTTATGTCTTACCATAATGTTCCATCTGAGTTTATCCTCTTCCAGTCATCACACCCTCCCACCGACCTCCCTGCAAAGGTTCCTGGCGGATCTTTTGTGTCATTGTGGTGTCTTAGGGTTTTGCACAGAGATGGCCTCGAACTTATTTCTTCTTCTGTATGTTGCATGCAAACTCTATCTGAGGTAACTGAGTGAAGGGCATTGTGGGTAGCAGCTCATCTCGGGAGTTTTTGGGGCACGCAAGCTTGGTATAAGGCAGACTCTGTTCCGAGGACTTGGAACCGAACCCATCAGTGATGACTGGAAGATGATCAACAACTCTGATCGAACGTTATGGGAAGACATAACTTCTTTTTCTAGCCATATTGTAGAAGCAGCAGCTTGGTCCTCTGTGTGGACTTCTACAAAGCACTATAAGCTTTATTTATTTTCTTGGTCTAGATCGGGCTGTGCTAGTATCGTTCTGTAGGGGCTCCTCGTAGTCTTAGCTCCTTCCATGTCCCAACTGTAGTAAACTAGTATAATCTACCCACATAGCTAAGGCTACTAGAAACTGCGATAATTATAATGAAAGTAGAGTTGGGTAAGTAAACTTACTGTAACAATAAACATGATCAGTGCTGCAGTAGCTTTACCCTTCCTGTACACCCTTGTTTTTTTTGGAGTGTTTATCCCAAGGTGTGAACTTTTTTGTTCCTATCAAGTCCTTTTAGGGCTCTGACTCCATCCCTCTGTTGGCATGAAAGCTCTGAAGGGCTTGGCGCTCAAATCTGTCTTTTAGTTGTCTCTGGTTGGTTGTGCCTTGAAGTTTTGAAAGTTAGCCAGATCTTGTATCCTTTTGTGGATGTAATCCATACAGCTAAGGCTACTACAGCAGTGATAATTTGAACATCTACTGTTGTTCATAGGTTCATAGGTTCATAATAGGCTATCTGCCCGAGGGCATTTACAAGCCTAGCCCATCGTTTTGTGGCTTACGCCACCCCTTTAGTATGGGGAACTATACCCATTATTTTGCTGTGCCTCTGTCGAGCAGTGACACTGAGGTAATCCCTGGGGTATATCTGCGATCTCCCATCCATTGGTCAAGATTTCTCTTGAACAAGGCCAGCGAGGTGCTCTGCCTCACATATACCGGGATTTTGTTCCACAGCATAGGGAGTCTTTGGGTGATGAATCTATCCCTCCAGCACGTCCTATTAATAGCCGTGTCGAGGTTTAAGTCTCCCGCCCTTGTGGCTCTGATGGATCTAGATTTTTTGAGGTGAAGCATATTCATCAAATCTGGGTTTGACATGGCCTTGTATGTTAGGCAAAGGTCATCTCTGAGCAAGCGGTAAGCGACTGAATAGAGCTGGAGTTCTTTCAGTCGGGCAGCATAGGACAGATTTTTGAGACCCTTTATCCTTTTGGTGAGGAACTTTTGTGGCCTCTCCAGCTGCTGCAAGTGTCGGGTCAGATACATTCCGAATGGGGCATTGTACTCTATCATTGGTCTGATGAGTGATGAGTGATGAGTAAAGGGAGACTATGACCTCCCTTGATCTAGATGAGAATCCCTTCATGATAAGGTGGGCAATGTAGAAGGTCTTCCTAACTACTTTAGCTACATGGGTGTCGAATGACAGACTACTATCAACCTGGGTCCCCAGGTCCCTGATAACTTCTTCTGTGCTCAGTGATTGCCACCTATTTGGTAGCTAGGGGTAACCTTGTTTTTCCCGAAGGGTATGACTCTGCATTTTTTGGCATTTAACTTTAGGCCATGGCTCTGGCACCAGTTATCCGTTTCTGAGAGACCCTTCTGAAGGATATCTGTGTCAGATGTGTTTTCTACTATGGCGCCCAGTTTGCAGTCATCTGCAAACTTTGTCAGCCATAACCCTCCTGTATTTGCTTGTACTTCGGAAAAGTAGATGCCAAACAAGAGTGGGCCCAGGACTGAGCCCTGTGGGACACCACTTGTGACAGGCTTTGAGTCTGACATGGTGCCAGCAACTCTGACCCTGTGGGTTCTGTCACTCAGCCAGTTTGCAACCCATCTTGTGATGTATGGGTTAACATTTAAGCTGATGAGTTTTTCAATGATACCCGAGTGGGGTATTGTATCGAAGGCCTTCGCCAGATCGAGGTAGGCTGTATGGACTGCCTTTCCCTCATCAGTGGCTTTGGTGACTGTTTCGAAAAAGTCAACCAAGTTTAAAAGGCATGATCTGCCTTTGACAAAGCCAAACTGGGTTGGATCCAAAGTCTGCAAATTCCCTATGTCTTTATTTATGAGGTCCATTATGATCCTCTCCATGGCTTTGCAGATAAGGCTTGTCAAGCTAATGGGCCGGTAATTTCCAGGGTCTGTGGAGGCACCACCTTTGTGTAGTGGGACCACAGTTGCAGTGCGCCACTCCCTGCGTATGTATCCAGAGGTAAGACTTGGATTAAACAGCTGTCCTAGCTGTGGGTTTAATTCATCATTGAGTTCGTGGAGCACACAGCCGGGGACACCATCAGGTCCCATGGATGCTGTGTTTTTTGCTTTGGAGAGAGCAGTTCTCACTTGGGCTTGGAGCTGTTTGGGGGGGTGCAGTCGGTTGGTATAGGTATCTCTCCTTTGGGGAGAAGTTTGCACTGAACCTGTCAGCCAGTATGTTGGCAATGTCTGTAGGATCAGTAATCTTCACATCATTTTGAACTAGTTCTGAGCATATCTGGGAGTTTCCTCCCAGGTTTCTAACATAGCTAAAGAAGGCCTTATGATTGCCTTTTGAGTCTTTAGCTATTTTTCTCTCAAAATTTGCTTTGGATGATTTTATGAGAGCTCTTAGTTTTTTACTTATAGTGATCAAGGGCGTCTTACCTTTTAAGGATTTTGCTCTATCTTGTAGTAGCTTCCTCCTTTTGTTGTAGAGTTTGTTTATGGCTGGGGTCCACCAGACTGGACGCTTGCCTTTGGTACAAAGAGTCTGTTTTGCTTGGGATTGCCTTATCCATGCAGTCCTGAAGGTGCTGGTAGAAGGCATTTGTAAGTGATTCAGCGGCATGAGTACTGTTTTCCGCTCGGGGCCTTAAAGGAGACCACACTAGTCTTTAGAAGTGTGAAGTTGGCTTCGAGAAGTTCTTCACTGTGGTCTTTTTATTTCAGGTGGGGTGGGATGAGGACCTCCAGCGAGATTAGTTTGTGATCTGATCTCACCAGTGAGGGGTATACTTCCGGTGTTGAACATTGTGCTCCCATGTTCGTGATGATGAGATCAAGTATGTTATCTCCTCTTGTGGGGATGGTGACTAGTTGTTCCATGGCATTTGAGTTTATGAATTCCAGGAACTTTTGGGCTAGGGTGTTTGGGCTTGAGTAGTGTTCCCAGTCTATATTAGGGTAATTGAAGTCACCTAGTATGATGGTGTTAGGTGATACATTTATCCCCTCTAGTGTTTTCAAGAAGGCCATGTGAGGTTCCTGAGTTTGTGAGGGTGGCCTGTAGCATGCTACAATTTGCAGAGCAGTCTTGCCTATGGTTAATTGCACCTGGATGGTCTCCGATGCATCGTGCGTTGCCACCAGTCTTGAGGTGTGGGTGTCCTTGATGAATATGGATACCCCCCCTCCTTTCTTGGTATTGTCCGGATTTTGGGGCCAGAACGCATGATATGAGGTAAAACCTGATAGTGCTGGGGTGCTCTCAGGAGCCTTGAACCAGGTTTCTGTCACAGCACAGACATTGATGTTCTCCATACTGAGAAGGGCCTCGAAAGTGCATTTTGAGATTTAGACTTCTGGCATTGAGCAGCATTACCCTTAGTTTTTTCCTTTTTGTGTTCTAGGGTGGTAGGTTTAGAATTTGAGCTTTGCCTAAAAAGGCACTATGGGGTGGCAAGAGCCTTTGCCAATATCCAGAATCCCAGGGTGACGGTGCAAGCCGCCCTATGGCAGCGTGGCTTGTCCAGCATGTCATCCCAGGCAGACAGCCACTGGATCCCCTTTGAATGACACCAGTGTTTAAGCCAATTGTTAAAGCTGATCATCTTATCTCTGTATTGTGGCATCATTCTTGGTGAAGGTAGGATACTGCTCAAGGTCAGGGTCATACCTGCCTGGGCTACATAATCAGAGAGCTCCTCAATGTCTCTTTTCATGTAGTCCAAGGAGGTACGTCTCAGGTCGTTTACACCAGCGTGAACAATGACTGAGTCGTATTTGTACCTGCTGTTGAGAGACCTGAGTGCTTGCGTTATGTGGCGGATTCTGGCGCCCGGCAGGGAGCTTACTGTGACCTTCTCCTTACTCAGTCTGGTGAGCGGGACGTCAGTGTGTCTGACTATGGAGTCACCAATGACTAGTGTGTCTGGCATTGTGTTTGGCCTTAAGGGCTGTGACTGTTTGACACTCTGACTGTGAGGTGTATGTGTTGCAGGTGTTGTGTTCTGAGGTGGTGGTTGTTTGGGTGTCTGCTTTGGTGGCCTCTGCTGTTTTGGTAGATTTTTGATCAGAGCCTCCGAGTATGTCTTTGTGTGTTTGTGTATGATTTGAGGTTGTGATGGTACTATGTGAGACTGGGTCTATAGTGTGTGTGGTAACCTTCTCCTCCTGACTGGTCTATATTTACTTGTATAACTGTACTTTTACTTAACCTGTTGGGAGAGAACTTTGAAATCAAACACCATTCACCCACTGGTCAGTTCTTAATGTTCATTCTCTTACAATTACAGCTTTTCACTAGTTGCCAGTATCTTTCTTTCTTTACTCAAGTAGTTAGCCATGCTTTCAACTTTGACGCAGAACACTTGTAAGGCAGTTGAGTAGACTGACTTTTGTATATGGACCACTGCTAAGAGAAGTGTATCTTCTGTCGAGTTCTGTTCCATCTGTTTCTGATTTTTCTGATATGTTTGATTCAGGTATGAGCTACTTCTGTGTTAGGTTACACCTCACAGGTATCTCTGTCATTAGGTTGTGCTGTTTTTCCTTATTAAATGTCTACAGTGACTTTGTAAAGTTTACCTTATGTTGTAGCAGTCTACTATGGAATTCTGTACTCCCTTAGAATTTTGTGTTTTATGTTTGAGTAAAAAGAGTTGGTGTCATGCGTAAAATCTTTCTTGTCTTGGGCTGCCATGGTCTCCCATAATTTTAGTGCCATTTCTTTCCAAATTGTGCTTTTACTTGGATGTTGTAAATAGCCTTGCACTGTCAGCTTTTAGAATATTTAGTAAAATTATTAGCTAAAGTCTGAGAAAATTAGCAAAAGTCTGAGTAAATTGCCTTTTTTTGTTTTTGTGTAGCAGTGATAGCATCCTACTCATTCCTAGAGACATCTTCAAGTTTTAGGAGAATTTTTCCCCATTATTTTCCCATTGTCCAGTTGGGACCTACCTTTTGTCAAATTTATTTAAGAAATCCTCATTATAGCTGGACTTTTTCCTACTATTCTTTGCTCGTTTTTTTTTTTTTTTTTTGCTTTTTATTGTAAATAATCCGACATTTGCAAGAGCACTTTTATGATGATTCTCCTCAGGAAAAGCCTGGCCAGTGATTGTATTCCGTAAAAGAGGGCACAGTAGTTACGGTCTCCAGTTTTTCCAGATGAAATGAGTAAGTGTATGTTAGAAATTGAAGTTAGGTTGTTCGGCAGTCTCCCTATATGCAGTTGTCTGAGTTTGGCTGATTAGAGGTTTCCCATTTCAAATTCTAGATCTACTTTGCCTTTCCTACCATCTCAGAGCTTTAGTATGACAGGCTGATGGTGGCCTAGTAGGGGAGTAAGGAAAGGCTCTCTTCATGGCCCCTTCCCCTACTTGATCTGTTGGAAATTTGTGACTGCAGTATCCTGTTTTAACTAAATCCTTTTGTACTGAAGATGGTCTTACAGGCCCTGTTACCTTTTGTTTCTTAGTTCGGAGTGCACCCATTGCAAATCCTTTGTGTGCTTCGATTGGCTTCAGTATGTCCGATTTCACTATGCTCAGCAACTGTGTTGCCTTTTTAATCAGAGACTTGCAGCATTGTTGTTGACTGCATCAACTTGTTTTCTTTCCATCCACAGTTACAGATGATTCATTTGGCCCTAGTGCTCTGGCACTGGGCTCAATCAGTGATGCTTATGTGATATGTGCATCTGGCCCTACAGTGTACTCTAGTTTCTTGACAAAAATAGTTGGCTTAACAGTGTTTGTTGTCCCTGCCTTTGTCGTTCACCTCCATACCAGCGGTGTTGATCTCTGCGGAAGTGTTCTCTAGCTGAGGCCTGTACACTGTCACTATATGTGCAGCAGGACAGCGAGACTTAAGTCCTTCTGCAGCCCTGTTAAGTTGCAGAGCAATATTTCGCCACTACCAGCAGTGTTTCAGCTTCCTTGCTTCCTTGCTCAGAGGACCAAGACCAGGAGTAGTTGGTCAACTCTATAGTAAATACTTTTCCATGTTCCCTGGCTGTGACTTTTATCCACTATGCTGTGTTTCTAAGGACAGATGTTCTTCGTGTTTCACTGTTTGTAGTCCTCACACTTGGGTTATCCTGCCGGGAGTAGCCCTCAGTTGGCCAGAATACCAGAGGCTTAGTATTTCTGTCTGGGTTGCTGTCGCTCCAGGACTGACGTCAGGTCGTCGGTGGTATAAAAACAGGCAGCCAACGCCATTACATCAGTCTTTTTTGCTTAGGAGCCTGAAGCAGAAGCAGTTTGCATGAGTGAGTCGGCCTTACCTTACCTTGAGTGTTCATTTCCGAAATTGAAGTTTTCTAAAGCTAAGTACCTCGTTGGGGATCCTGTTTTCTTGCTCTAACTGATGTCAGAAAAAATTAACAATTGTCTTGCCTGTGGAAAGCAAATACCACACTGAGATTTCCATTCTTACTTTGTCACCTGTTTAGGACCAGACCACGATGTCCCTCGCTGTCGGTTTTGTGCTTTGTTAAATGCCAGAACGATATGTCGTCAGGCCCTTAGCGTAGCTTAATATTTTTGCTCTAGTTCTCAATATTCTGAAATAGCTTCGGTAAGCCATCAGACTACCGATCGTCTGAAAAAATGTAAGGATCAAGACTGAGACTGCACAGGTCAAAACTGCCGACGCTTTTGTTAAGCTAGTCGACAGTTCGCTGGTACTCAGTGAGGCACTTTTGCAGGCCCTGATGCCCACTTCTGTGTATTTGCAGGCCACTACAGACACCAGTTCGGATTCCGGTATGCCACGAGACACTGAGTATAGAATCTGCGGTTATTTCTACCTTGGATATATCCAGAGCTGCTGTGCATGCACCGGCTTTCGAGGAAATTCTTCACACTACCAATATCCAACACAAGCCAATGACTTTTTGCTTCAGTTCTTTCAAAAACTACTGAGTTTCCAAGGCCCAGGGTACGAACCACGTCTAAAAAAAGACTACCCTAGCTCAAGCAAGTGCTTCCATGCCTCAGTCTCAAATGCTTAAAATGGCGGAAGACCTTGTCATGCTGATTAGGGGAAGCCAGCCTACCCCTTCTAAAAGAGACTTCTCTCCAGCAGCTTTAGCTGAACAAGAGTCAAACTCTAAGGATTCTGATTATGAGGACATGCCCTTATCTGATTATGAGGATTCAGATGCACAGGAATCCATTCCTTCTGCCTTTCATCCAGAGGGTTTTTCTTTTGGTGAAACCCTACATATTCTGAGAGAGCATTTCCACTGGGAATGCCAGGATTATCCTCAGTTCAAAAAGAGAGACTGGGAATTTTTAGATTTACCACAGCACAGACCCTTGGCTATTCCTCCTGTTCTGGATGTTGTGGATGATGTCATGGAATCCAGTTTAACTCCTGATACTCTACTTCCTGCTCCCAGGAAACCTGACTGGTATTAGTCCCTCGTTCACAAATTTCTTTTCAAAAATCCTACTGCTGACCGAGAGGTCATCTCCCAAGGACCTAAAGGAATAAAAGCATCTACAGTTAAGAATCCCACCCCTTTAGACGGGGATTCCTGAGCTTTAGACAGATGGGTTAAAAAAGTATACACCTCTGCGACTCTTGCCATTAGAGCTTTAAATTGTCAGTTCCACATGCTGAAATACCAGCAACATACTGTGTAACTTATTAAACAAAAAGTATCTACCTTTCCAGACTGTGCAGAAAATAAAGAATTACAGGGGCTTATGCACTCTGCAAGGCAAGTTACTAAGCATGAAAGAAATCCTTCAAGCGATAGCCAGCAGCAGAACACGAGCAATGCGTTTTCGTCTTCAAGTTGTTGAAGACGAAAACGCAATTTGGTTAAGAGCGTTTATTTTGCTTTTTATTCTGCTGGTTTGTCACTTGGAAAGTATTAAAACATTTGGACCTTTGCTCGTGTGTTCCTTGCTTACCGTTTGGCTACAGAAGGATTTCTTTCTTGGTTTGTTCATTTTTGGATTATTTATTTAAGTTACTAAGCATACCTAGCAATGTGGGTTTGACGCTCTAGAAGCATCCTGCAGGGCAACAGTCACAGGTTCTGTACTTGGAAGGCGCTCTTGGCTTCAGGAACAGACCTTGCCAGACCATGTCTAATCAAAATTATTGGACACTCCACTGGACAAAGACTATCTGGAACCAAGGAAGAAGAGGTTTTAAAGAAGGAAGATAAAGCTAAATCTATGCAGACAGACTTTTTGAAAGTAAATAAATCTGCTTCAGTTACCTGCTTGAAGCAGCTCCAAACCCAACTAAAAAGCACAGCTTTCTAAACTCTTCTCCAAACCGGTTAAAAACTCTGTAGTCATCCCTTGCCAAACAGACTCGCCCAGCAAAATACCTTGTGAAAGAGTGTAAATCTGATTCGGTTACTGCCTGAAGCAGCTCCAAATACCAACTAAAAAGCACAGCTTTGTAAATTGTAGGTGTTAATTTATCCACACTCCTGAATCTGTTTTTAAAACTATCTGCTTTTAAAAAAGTAAACTCCTTATTTAAAGTATTACTACAAGACAGATAAGCATACACACAGGTTAGTTTTTTTTCTGACTGTAGTAACTTACTTTGGCCACCAGGCAGCAATATAATGCCAGCATTCTACCACATTCCTTGCTGTTTTAACTAATAGTACAAATAGCTTTTAGTTTAATGTTTTAACTCTCAATAGGTCCAGTATATGTAGGTTTAATGTTGCCAGCCACACTCGAGAGTGCTGTTTAACTCCTAGTATATCTTCTGTTATCTGTCTCCTAATTTTAAATTTCTATCTGCAACATTTCCATCTCTGGCTTGCTCTCCTTCCCTCTGCAGGTCTGATTTTCACAGTTGCTTCCTTTCTAATTGTTTCAGTGCTGTTTCACACTGCTGACCTGACCCTGTCAGTACTGGTTCCAACCAGCTAGGCCACTGTGATATCCATATCCAATCTCTATTCCAACCCCTCCCCCAGTTTCTTTCACACTCTTTTCTATCCAACCCCTCCTCCAGACTCTCTAACTTTGCCTTCCTTCCTGTGCTGCCATCTTATACCACTCTGAACCACTCTAATCCTTTCCCTATACCACTGCTAGAATATTCCTTAACCCTTTCATACTTTTGTCTGAACTTACCTTATTTTGTGCTCCCCTACCCCCAAATTCCACCTACCCCAATACCCTTATACTTGGCTAGCCACTTCCACCATCGAATCCAAACTACCCATCATACCCCCAAAACCTCATCCCACACTGCACCCATTATAGTAAGCCTACCTTTCAGAGTTTACTGCCGAACACAGCGTATCCTGATAAACTACTAAACAATTAACCTCAACCAAAATCTTGCTTTTTTCCCACTTTTCTGAGAGTTAAAAAAGTTCAGTTACAGGCTTGCTGTTCCTGAACTGTTTGAAAGTTTCTGTGAGGCCATTTTTGCTTGGGCTGAAGGAGGGTCTCTGTGTTCATCAGTGGCAGTGACTAACATTGAGCAGCTTCCCTGCCCCCCGGAGAGGTGGTTACTGACTTGAAACTGTAGTTTTATTGGCCACTAGGGGTCATTTCCATAACTCCTTCATCTTCCTCTCTTAAAACCTAGTTGCCTCGTGGTTTGAGCGTCTTTTCAGGCTTGTTGGCTGTTGGTGAAGCACCCTCCAAGAGGAAAAACGCTGAGAGAAGAAGGGAGCCACTTTTGAGATTTTAAGTATTTTTTCTCTGTTTATTTGCTAAGTTTTTCTGCATAGCTGCCTAGCTTGAGCATTTTCTGGCTTGTTAAACATGATTTCTGTATTAGTAGCTGTATTTAGAGCACAACCAAAAGCTGTTTGCTGAATTTCCTGTTTGCACTTAATTTTAAATCGTTTTTTCTTAAAACTTGCATATTTTCTGTCCTTGACCTAGCACTCTTGTGTGGGGTCATTTACTGCACTGTTATAACTTGATATTACTTGTGAACCTCTGCTATCTCTGTAAAAACAAAACAAAAAAAAAATCTTGCTTTTTCCCACTTTTCTGAGTTAAAAGTTCAGTTACAGGCTTGCTGTTCCTGAACTGTTTGAAAGTTTCTGTGAGGCCATTTTGCTTGGGCTGAAGGAGGGTCTCTGTGTTCATCAGTGGCAGTGACTAATATTGAGCAGCTTCCTGCCCCCGGAGAGGTGGTTACTGACTTGAAACTGTAGTTTTATTGGCCACTAGGGGTCATTTCCATAACTCCTTCATTTGTCCTCAGAGGAGTGGTTTAGGGCAGTGACTTGTGGTTTGTTGGCCATTTTGGGTCATTTCCTGTCTTTTCCAGCCCCTGCTATAAAGCACGCTTTAGCTGAGTTGCTACTGTTGCACACTAGGGCAGCCGTTAAGCAGGTTTAAACTATTCGGCTACCTAAAGTCCACTCTTCAAATTTTCCCTTAAAACTACCTTCCTCGAACTATACTACTGATCTAATCAGCGTATCCTATAATTAAAAAGATCATCTCTACTTGACTCCAAGTAGACTATTCTCTCTGTTAAACGTAGCACTTGCTCCTACAGTACTTATTACCTTGATACGGCACTCTTGTCATAGATAGTACCCCAAAAGGCAACCCCCATTTCTCGGTCACCCACGCCCCGGAATCTTTTTAAAGTTTTTGTCTATTCCTTCTAGCATGTCGAGGGATCAGTTGCTAGTGTCCTCTCCTGCTCAGCTGGTGAACCTGGGAATATTGAGGCAATGTTACAATTGCCTCATGTACACAGACAACCCTCTCCTCCTCCCACAAAACACAAATACATGCGAGAGATGCAACTATACAGCCAAACTGGAGGCTGAGCTCTCTCAACATAGGACTGGCAAGACCAGTCAGGAGGAGAAGGTTACCACACACACTATAGACCCAGTCTCACATATTACCATTACAACCTCAAATCATACACATAAACACACAAAGACATACTCGGAGGCTCTGATCAAAAATCTACCAAAACAGCAGAGGCCACCAAAGCAGACACCCAAACAACCACCACCTCAGAACACAACACCTGCAACACATAGACCTCACAGTCAGAGTGTCACAGTCACAGCCCTTAAGGCCAAACACAATGCCAGACACACTAGTCATTGGTGACTCCATAGTCAGACACACTGACGCCCGCCACCAGACTGAGTAAGGAGAAGGTCACAGTAAGCTGCCTGTTGGGCACTAGAATCCGCCACATAACGCAAGCACTCAGGTCTCTCAACAGCAGGTACAAATATGACTCAGTCATTGTCCACGCTGGTGTAAACGACCTGAGACGTACCTCCTTGGACTACATGAAAAGAGACATTGAGGAGCTCTCTGATTATGTAGCCCAGACAGGTATGACCCTGACCTTGAGCAGTATCCTACCTTCACCAAGAATGATGCCACAATACAGAGATAAGATGATCAGCTTTAACAATTGGCTTAAACACTGGTGTCATTCAAAGGGGATCCAGTGTCTGTCTGCCTGGGATGACATGCTGGACAAGCCATGCTGCTTCGCAAGGGACGGCTTGCACCTGTCACCCCTGGGATTCCGGATATTGGCAAAGGCTCTTGCCACCCCCATAGTGCCTTTTTTAGGCAAGGCTCAAATTCTAAACCTACCACCCTAGAACACAAAAAAGGAAAAAAACTAAGGGTAATGCTGCTCAATGCCAGAAGTCTAAATCTCAAAATGCACGCACTCGAGGCCCTTCTCAGTATGGAGAACATCGATGTCTGTGCTGTGACAGAAACCTGGTTCAAGGCTCCTGAGAGCACCCCAGCGCTATCAGGTTTTACCTCATATCATGCGTTCCGGCCCCAAAATCTGGACAATACCAAGAAAGGAGGGGGGGTATCCATATTCATCAAGGACACCCACACCTCAAGACTGGTGGCAACGCACGATGCATCGGAGACCATCCAGGTGCAATTAACCATAGGCAAGACTGCTCTGCAAATTGTAGCATGTTACAGGCCACCCTCACATGGCCTTCCTGAAAACACTAGAGGGGATAAATGTATCACCAAACACCATCATACTAGGTGACTTCAATTACCCTAATATAGACTGGGAACACTACTCAAGCCCAAACACCCTAGCCCAAAAGTTCCTGGAATTCATAAACTCAAATGCCATGGAACAACTAGTCACCATCCCCACAAGAGGAGATAACATACTTGATCTCATCATCACGAACATGGGAGCACAATGTTCAACACCGGAGGTGTACCCCTCACTGGTGAGATCAGACCACAACTAATCTCGCTGGAGGTCCTCATCCCACCCCACCTGAAATAAAAAGACCACAGTAAAGAACTTCTCAAAAGCCGACTTCACACTTCTAAAGACTAGTGTGGTCTCCTTTAAGGCCCCGAGCCGGAAAACAGTACTCAAGCCGCTGAATCACTTACAAATGCCTTCTACCAGCACCTGCAGGACTGCATGGATAAGGCAATCCCAAGCAAAACAAAGACTCTTTGTACCAAAGGCAAGCGTCCAGTCTGGTGGACCCCAGCCATAAACAAACTCTACAACAAAAGGTGGAAGCTACTACAAGATAGAGCAAAATCCTTAAAAGGTAAGACACCCTTGATCACTATAAGTAAAATACTAAGAACTCTCATAAAATCATCCAAAGCAAATTTCGAGAGAAAAATAGCTAAAGACTCAAAAGACAATCATAAGGCCTTCTTTAGCTATGTTAGAAACCTGGGAGGAAACTCCCAGATATGCTCAGAGCTAGTTCAAAATGATGTGAAGATTACTGATCCTACAGACATTGCCAACATACTGGCTGACAGGTTCAGTGCAAACTTCGCCCCCCCAAAAGGAGAGATATCTATACCAAACGATTGCAGCCCCCGAGACATCTCCAGCCCAAGTGAGAACTGCTCTCTCCAAAGCAAAAACACAGCATCCATGGGACCTGATGGTGTCCCCGGCTGTGTGCTCCATGAACTCAATGAGGAATTAAACCCACAGCTAGGACAGCTGTTTAATCAAAGTCTTACCTCTGGATATGTACCCAGGAGTGGCGCACTGCAACTGTGGTACCACTTCACAATGGCGGTGCCTCCACCGACCGTGGACATTACCGGCCCATTATCTTGACAAGCCTTATCTGCAAAGCCATGGAGAGGATCATAATGGACCTCATAAATAAAGACATAGGGAATTTGCAGACTTTGGATCCAACCCAGTTTGGCTTTGTCAAAGGCAGATCATGCCTTTTAAACTTGGTTGACTTTTTGAAACAGTCACCAAAGCCATTGATGAGGGAAAGGCAGTCCATACAGCCTACCTCGATCTGGCTAAGGCCTTCGATACAATACCCCATTCGGGTATCATTGAAAAACTCATCAGCTTAAATGTCAACCCATACATCACAAGATGGGTTGCAAACTGGCTGAGTGACAGAACCCACAGGGTCAGAGCTGCTGGCGCCATGTCAGACTCAAAGCCTGTCACAAGTGGTGTCCCACAGGGCTCAGTCCTGGGCCCACTCTTGTTTGGCATCTACTTTTCCGAAGTACAAGCAAACACAGGAGGGTTATGGCTGACAAAGTTTGCAGATGACTGCAAACTGGGCAGAAAACACATCTGACACGGATATCCTTCAGAAGGGTCTCACAGAAACGGATAACTGGTGCCAGAGCCACGGCCTAAAGTTAAATGTCAAAAATGCATAGTCATACCCTTCGGGAAAAACAAGGTTACCCCTAGCTACCAAATAGGTGGCAATCCACTGAGCACAGAAGAAGTTATCAGGGACCTGGGGACCCAGGTTGATAGTAGTCTGTCATTCGACACCCATGTAGCTAAAGTAGTTAGGAAGACCTTCTACATTGCCCACCTTATCATGAAGGGATTCTCATCTAGATCAAGGGAGGTCATAGTCTCCCTTTACTCATCACTCATCAGACCAATGATTGAGTACAATGCCCCATTCGGAATGTATCTGACCCGACACTTGCAGCAGCTGGAGAGGCCACAAAAGTTCCTCACCAAAAGGATAAAGGGTCTCAAAATCTGTCCTATGCTGCCCGACTGAAAGAACTCCAGCTCTATTCAGTCGCCACCGCTTGCTCAGAGGTGACCTTTGCCTAACATACAAGGCCATGTCAAACCCAGATTTGATGAATATGATTCACCTCAAAAAATCTAGATCCATCAGAGCCACAAGGGCGGGAGACTTAAACCTTGACACGGCTATTAATAGGACGTGCTGGAGGGATAGATTCATCACCCAAAGACTCCCTATGCTGTGGAACAAAATCCCGGTACATGTGAGGCAGAGCACCTCGCTGGCCTTGTTCAAGAGAAATCTTGACCAATGGATGGGAGATCGCAGATATACCCCAGGGATTACCTCAGTGTCACTGCTCGACAGAGGCACAGCAAAATAATGGGTATAGTTCCCCATACTAAAGGGGTGGCGTAAGCCACAAAACGATGGGCTAGGCTTGTAAATGCCCTCGGGCAGATAGCCTAGTATGAACCTATGAACCTATACTTCTGTCACTCCTGACTTCCTCATACAGTACCACAACTCCTCTGTAGGCACCCTATCATATGCTTTCTCCAAGTCCACAAAGACGAATGCTGAAACCTTCTCAGATGCACTAAAAAGCACAAACTGGAACCCATTAAAAACTCATTCCCTAGATAATGCTCTGTCCTACTTTAACAAACCTGCTCAACTCCTTTGCTCCTCTAAAAACAAAATGTTTAAAAAGTAACCCTGTACCCTGGTTAACCAAAAACACCTTGGCTACTATGCGACTCCATGACAAAGCTTGGACATGTTACCATAAAAATAAAACCACTATCACCCTAAACAAATACAAAACACTACAAAATAAAGTAAAAAAAAAGTATTACCTTAAAGCCTATTTCTCCACTCTCTAAACCAACCACACCAACCAATCCCAAACTATTTTGGAAAAGAATCTCATTTCTCCTCAACCCTGGAAAAAAAGAAAACCCTTGCCCCCAACCCAGATGCCTCTGACATGGACTTTGCCACCCAAATTAACTCATTCTTCATAGTCCATAACCAAGTTAACATCAACCTTCACCAGCACCTCTACAACTCCTGCTCAGCGTGCTCCCATCCCTTCCTCCCCTAGCATCCCTTATCCCCAACCTCCACCTTTCTCTATCAATTCCATTTCTATATCCACCCTAAAAAAAAAACCTCTCCTAAAATTAAAACCTAGTTCCAATGCCCCTGATGAATTTCCCTCCTACTTCCTAAAAGTAGCCGCAGAAGCCATTGCTTTCCCTATCAGCATACTAATTAATCAGTCTCAGAAAGCCAGGCCCCCAGCTCTGGAAGAAGGCCTTTATTATTCCTCCCCATAAAGGTGGCAATAAGTGTCATCCCAAACTTTTGCCCTATCGCCATCCTATCCCCTATTTCTAAACTACTTTGTGTATACACCAACAGCTCTTACCCTACCTCATCAATAATCAGTTTCTTACCCCCACACAACATGGCTTTAGACCAGTTCATAGTACATCCACTGACTACCTCTCCTTCCTAGAAACATTCAACAAAGCCCACAACTCTGGCCACTTTGTATCCACTCTCTTTCTTGACCTCTCTAAGGCATTTGAGACTATTTCCCACAACCTCCTCCTTAATCAAACTCTCTAAACTTAACCTATCCCCTTCTTCTACCCTGTTGTTCTCAACCGATTTCACAGACGGGCAACAAGCAGTTAAATGGAAAAAAGCTACCTCACCCTTCATTAATACATCCACAGGCGTACCTCAAGGTTCCATTCTAGGCCCCCTACTATTCAACATATTCATAAATGATTTCTTCCAAGCCATTCTTAACTCCAGTCTCATCCAGTATGCCGATGATTCTACTATAATCTGTTCCTCCCCTTCCATTACAATTCTAAATCTTTCTCTTCCACTGAACAGTGGATGCCTGACAACCATCTAGCCCTTAATGCAATCAAAACAAAACTTGTTATTCAGTGCATCCAAAACCTCTTCCCTAGATAGACAATCCTTCATAATTACCAGCAATAACTATACCCACCTAGAACTAGTTTCTGATATAAAATTACTAGGAATTATCATTGACATTAATAAGCATTTACAAGCAAAAAAAAAAAAAAAAAAAAATTAGGTATGCTTTACCGCCACAGTCACTTTCTCTCTGCCACCACCAGGATTGTATTAGCTAATACATACCTCATCCCATCCCTTTTATATGGTGCATCTGTGCTAAACAGCCTACAGTCTTCCCTCAAAACAAAACTCATCTTGTTAAAACAAAATTTCCAAATTTGTGTCGGGTCATAGAACCTCTTCTCACCACTGTAATTCCCTTCACCAACTAACTTGGCTAGAGTTACCAAACTTCCTCACATTTACCGAGCTCATCCAAGCACACACACTCATTCATAACCCATCTCTTTGCCCCTCCCTAGCAAATACCTTTGAAATGCATAAACCAGATAGACTCCTAAGATCCAATTCCCAAAGCCTAATTAAATTGCATAAACCACCACATCCTGCTGGGAATCAATTGATGTCCTCTCTTGCACGCCTCTGGAACTCTTTTCCCTTCTCCCATCCACACCACCAGCAGTTTCTCCTTGTTTAAAACCTCACTGCACTCTCACCTTACTTCACAATGGAAATGCTCTTGCTCTCATCCAACCTAATACTACCACACTTTCTTCCTAACTTTCCAAACTTGGTTGCGTGTCACTATCTCTTAAAGTTTTACTTTCTTATCTCATTGTAATTCCCTAAATAAAAATAAAAAAAATTAACCTGATGTAATTTTCCTAATGAAAATCTTTTATTTCTGTATTATGTAACATCTGTTTGAATTGTGCAATATGGGTTTGTACTATACAAGATATGTATTTAACATTTCATTGAAATGTATATTATGGATTTGTGCTCTTTCTGTACTTTCTTGAGCTTTTCTCCCCTGGACTCCGTTGAAAATGGGCTCCTTGTAGCCCAATGGACTCTCCTGGAAAACTGCAAATAAATAAGTCCAGCTCCTGAGATTCAGTAGGCATTGCCCCTCAAAACACTGGTCATTTCCAGCCCCCTCAAGGCCGGCTCAGACTAGACGGGAAGCAGACCCTCCAGACAGCAGTCCCAGGGAATGCAGATATCTACGCAATTGAGTACCACCACCTCTAAAACGGGGAGTGCTAAGCCACCCCCTTATGGAAAGAATTCACAATGATTTTTCAACTCCACCTCTTACCTATGCCTACCTGCTTGTGCCCCTAGGAGGAAAACTTGCCTCCCATGCAAAAAAACTGGGCCTCCATCACCAACGATCGTTGGGTCCTCAACATAGTGTCCCAGGGGTACAAATTTTATTTTCATACACTGCCAACCCCAAAAGGGTTCCCAGACCTTCCTCCAAACCAGTGGGCAGAGGCACAAAACCAAGATCATTCCCTGCTTCTCCATGAGGGCAATTCAGCCTGTTCCTGCAGACCAGATAGGCCAAGGTTTCTATTCCAGACTTTTTCTGGTACCCAGAAAAGAGGGTACCTGGCGCCCAATCGTAGATCTATCCATTCTAAACACCTTCCTGGTGGTACCAAAATTCAAAATGCTCACCTTCCAGCAGCTTCTTCCTATGCTGTCCAAAGATGCCTGGTTAGCTACCTTAGACCTAAAAGAGGCCTATCTGCACATCCCAGTCGGAGACTCTTGCAGAAAATATGTACATTTCAGGGCAGGATCTATGCATAATCAGTTCTTTCTTTTGGCTTATTCACTGCTTCCAGAGGCTTCACAAAATACCTGGCTCCAGCCATTGCTTTTTGCAGACAAAGAAATATTCAAATTTACCCCTACTCGGACGACTTCCTGATTCAGGCAGAAAGGAAATGCTGTTGCAACATGTCAAGGACCTACTGACCTCACTGGAGTACACTATAAACAAAAAGAAATCCAAACTAGTCCCCAGTCAGAAAATTGTATTCCTGGGAGCAAGCCTGGACTCAGCATCCCAGATGGCATTCCTTACTCCAGAAAAACAAGCCTATCTGACAGGCTACTTCTCTCAACTGGCAACCATACCCAGTTATCTGCAAGGAATATCCTGCAAGCTCTAGTGTTCATGGCCTCCTGCATTCTAATAACTCCATATGCCAGACTGCATATGAGGAAACTTCAATGGTACTTAAAAAGCATTTGGTGTCAACATTCTCAGGACCTGGAAATTATGATATTTATGATACTTTGTCTAAGGAAAAAAATTTTTGGTGTGCAGCAGCATGCAACCGCAACAAGGGACTTCCTTTTTCACACCCCTATGCCGCCCAGACCCTAACCACAGATTCATTAGACTATGCCTGGGGGGCACACCTGGATGGCAGTTGCATTCAGGTCCACTGGAGCCAAAATCAAATTCATCTGCACATCAACCAAAAAGAGATGCTAGCTGTTCAGCACGCTCTGACAGCTTTCAGACCCCTACTCTCTCCGGACCCTCTACAAAACTGACACCACAGTGATGTGGTACACCAACAAGCAGGGAGGAACCCACTCTTACCCACTCTGCAGGCTAGCCATGACCCTTTGGCACACTGCTTCAGCCATGCACATTCACCTGCTAGCACAATTCCTGCCAATCAATGTAAATTCTCTGGCAGACAGCTTAAGCAGATATCTCCTAGACCCATGAGTGGCAATTAAACCACAACACCTTCAGCCTCGTAACACAGAAATGGTGTACCACGAAGGTGGACCTATTTGCCTCCCACAACCACCACCAGCTCAGCAAATTCTGCACCAGAAAACCTCACAGCAAGGCCTGGAAAGTGGATGCCCTATCCTTCCCGTGGGTAAACCTCTCTGCATTTTCCCCCTCTACCTCTTCTTCCGAGTGTATTACTCAAAATAAGGTAGGAAAGATCAGGGGCAGTCCTGATTGCCCCAGACTGGCCACGCCAACACTGGTACCCACTACTGCGCAGTCTGTCTCCATTGCACCTCCCCCAGATTCCAACTCTCCTGAAGGGGGAAGAGTTCTTGCATCCACAATTGCAGACCCTAAACCTATCAGCCTTGCTTATTCCTTGACCTCTTTTCCAGTGGCCAGCCTAAGCAAGCAAGTGCTGAAAGTTATACGTGAAGCCAGATGACCCAGTACTAGAAACTCCTATGCTGACAAGTGGAAAAGGTATTGATCCTGGGTCCAGGCTAAATGAGCTGAACCAGCACAGGCCTCCTTACCTCTCATCCAGGATTACCTAGCAGACCTACTTCACAGGGGCCTATCCTTCTTTACTATTAAGATCCATGCCTCTGCCATCTCTGCTCATTACAGCACAGAGCCACCTCTCTTTTTACACCCTCTCAAACAGTTCCTGAGAGGGTCTAACAACTTAAGGCCACCCAGAATAACCCCTACCCCTGCTTGGGGCCTTCACTTTGTGTTGGCAAAGCTCATGCTATCCCCATTTTAGCCTGCAGCTTCAGCAGAGTTAAAATTCCTCTCTTGGAAAACAGCCTAGCTTCTGGTCATCACTTCAGCTAGAAGAGTGTCTGAGCTACAAGCACTCATGGTTATGGAACCCTTCATCATTTTTCATGCTGACAGGGTATCCCTCAGGACTAACCCAACTTTCATGCCTAAAGTGGTGTACAGTGTGGCTCTCAACCAATCTCTCCATTTGACCACCTTTTTCCTTAAACCTCAAAATAAGGGAGAAAGGATCCTGCACTCTTTAGATGTGCACAGACGGCTCAGATTCTACCTGGCTAGGACTAAACCCTTTAGGAAAACTGACCAGTTACTAGTCAGCTTTGCAGCAGAGTCAGATGGGAAGGCCATATCCAAACAAACCATTTCCAAATGGATTGCACACTATCCATTTCTGTTACAAACACAATGGAAAACCACCCCCACAGGGGGAAGAACACATTCTACTAGGGCAACTTCCACCTCTGCAGCTTTTCTTAGATGGGTCCCTACCAGGGACATCCTGGAGGCTGCAACATGGAGTTCTGTTCATACCTTCACCAAACATTACCACCTGCCTATCTTTTCCAAATCCAGGGCAGGCTTTGCAACTGCAGTACTGCAGGGCATGCTAGCTAGTCCTAACTGTTCTTGACTGCCTACACCTGTTTCTTCAGCTTTGGGAGTCAACCCAAGTGTGATGACTGCAACAGTGAAACACAAAGAACATAGTATAGTTGTGTACACGTACCATAAATGTAGATGTTATTGTGTTCACTGTTGCAATCCTGGATGTTCATCGTGCATACAGCTGCAGTAATCACAGATGGGTTCTCTGCCGTCAGGCGGGTCCTCTGTCGGCCGAATTCCAAAGTCTAGGTCCAGCGTCTGTTGCTGTCGCCTTCTTTCCTGACGTCAGTGCGACAGGGGTATACAAGACACAGCCGACACCATTTTCTTCAGTCTTTTTTGCTACGCGGTGCCCGAAGCAGAAGCAGTTCGCAAGTGCCGGTCGGCCAGCTCCTGAAATTACGAAAATTTGGAAACCGAAGTCTTCTTTAAAGCTAAGTACCCCGTTGCGGAAACTTTTCTTGCTCAGACCGATGTCAGACAAAGTTAACAATTGTATTTCTTGTGGGAAGCAAATACCGCATAAGGATTTCCATTCCCTCTGCATACCTTGTTTAGGCCCAGACCACGACGTCTCGGGCTGTCGCTTTTGCGCTACTTTCAATAAACGCACTAAGCGTCGGGCGGAGTTCGCCCAGCACTTTTTTGGTAAAGCTTTTGATTATAAAATGTCGTCGGAGACTCAGACTACCATTTTGTCCAAAAAATGCAAGGACAAAGACCGACACGCGTGGTCTCCACCGACACCACACCAAAACCGGCTTCACGTGGTCCTGTTCTCAGCGAGGCACCTACGCAGTTCCTGACTACCGACGACACTTCTCTGGCGGTGTTTTCTGTAACCGAGACCGCAGGTGCCTCGGCCCATGCCCAGACTACAGTTACCGAAGCCACTGTGAGTGTTGAGCCTCCTAATGTGGACCGGTCCACTTCCACACATGGTGTCTTTAGACCCTCATCTTCCTTTTCCATAAAGGCATTTACTAAGTCCAAATCAGCCATGCATCCCAAGAGGCCTGTTGCACAGGGCCCATCTCCAGGCCCCATGCCTAAAAAGCAGATGCTAAAAATGGCTGAGGATTTAATTACTCAGGGGTTCCCAACCCCCTCCGGACAAGAGACCCAGAGTGGAGGAAGATTCTCCCTCTTCTGACCAGGGCTCCATTATTTCAGAACATCCTGATGAAGAGGAACACTCGTACTCCCCTTTTGAAGATTCTGATGCAGAGCAGTCCATTCCTTCTGTATCTCCCCCAGAGGATTTTTCTTTTGGGGAAACCTTGCATACCTTGAGGGAACACTTCCATTGGGAAGGCCAAGACTTTTCTGATTCCAAGAAAAGACTTAGGGAATTCCTTTTGCTACCTCAGCACAGACCCCTGGCGATACCTCCTGTCTTGGACATACTTGATGATGTTTACTCTGAGGCTTGCCTTAATCCGGATTCCCTGCCTCCTGCCCCAGTCAAGCCTGATAGGTACTACAGAGTTCCTAACTCTCACCAATTTCTTTACAAAAGCCATAATGCTGACCCTGAAACCATTTCTCAAGGCCCCAAGGGAATGAAGGCCTCTACTGCTAAGAATCCACTACCTTCCGAAAGAGAGTCTAGATCCTTAGAAAGGTGGGGAAAAAAGGTATATGCCTTGGCCACCCTAGCCATGAGGGCCTTAAATTGTCAGTTCCATATGCTTAAATATCAGCAGTTTCTACTATCACAATTAAGGAATAAAATGTCACAACCTGAACAACCAGATTTGAAGGAGTTGCAGGATATGATGCATAGTGCAGAACAAGTGGGTAAACGCACCTTACAATGTGGCTATGATGCTCTAGAGGCCTCAAGTAGAGCTGCTGTTACAGGATCAGTCATTCGTAGACATGCCTGGCTTAGGGAACAAACCTTGCCTGATCATGTTAAAGCTAAACTACTAGATGCTCCTTTACAAAAGGATGTATTATTTGGTACTAATGCTGAGGAGATACTACGGAAAATGGAAGAAAAAGCTAAATCTATGCAAACTGTCAAAGCTTTTGTACAGGTTCAACCACCACGTTTTACCAGAAATTGGCCTTCAAAAAACTGGTCCTTTCCAGCCACGGACAACCCCCAAAGAGGTAGATACAGGCGCGCAAGGGGCAGAGGACAATCTCAAGGATCATATAGAGGCAGACAGTGGCAAACTCCAGCACCAAGAGGTGGCGAAGACAGTGCACAATAATACAGGAAACAAAACCAATGACTTCCCCTTTTCATGCCAAGCAAGTCTCAGCTGGCAGCACCCTTGGGAGGAAAGCTGGCATTATTTACAAGAAATTGGCATATTATCACAACAGACAAATGGATCCTGGACATCATAAACAGAGGCTACAGATTTCATTTTCACACTCTTCCAAAAATGAGAGGCATGCCGAACCTGCCACACAATCAAAGGGCAGAGGCTCAAATACAAATTTCAAAGCTCATGGACATGAAAGCTATTCAAGAGGTACCTACTCACCTAACAAGGTCAAGGTTTTTATTCCAGACTATTCCTGGTACCAAGGAAAGGAACCGACTGGAGACCCATTTTGGACTTATCCATCCTAAACACATTTCTACTCGTACCAAAATTCAAGATGCTCACCTTACAGCAACTTCTTCCTATGCTGGGCAAGGAGTTTTGGCTGGTAACATTGGACCTCAAGGAGGCATACCTGCATGTCCCAATCAGACAAAGCTGCAGAAGATACCTCCGATTTGTTGCAGGTTCAATCCACCATCAATTCTCTGCATTGCCCTTTGGCTTATCCACTGCGCCCAGAGTATTCACGAAATGCTTGGCATCAGTAATTGCTTACTGCAGACTTCAAGGGATGCAAATTTACCCTTATTTGGACGATTGCCTGATCCAAGCGGACAGCAAACACATACTTCTGGAACATCTGGCTTATGTAACACGGTTATTGAATTCTCTGGGATACACAGTCAACAAAGAGAAATCCAGGCTAACACCATCTCAGAAAATAACTTTCCTGGGTGCCAACTTGGACACAAACACCCAGGTGGCCTATCTTACGCCAGAAAAACAGGGGCAACTAACTCAGTACTTCAAAATACTAGCAAATTGTACCAGGCTAACTGCAAGGAAAATCCTGCAGGCTCTGGGCTTCATGGCATCTTGCATTTTTCTAATCCCATGTGCGAAGTTGCATATGAGGAAACTTCAATGGTACCTAAAAAAAACCTATGGTCTCAACACAGCCACAGTTTGGAAACAATAATACCAATAATCCCATGTTTGCAACAGGAATTTCTATGGTGGGCCCAAGCATGCCAAACAAACACAGGTCTACCATTCTGCAAGCCTCAAGCAAATCAAGTCATCACAACAGACGCCTCAGACTACGCCTGGGGGGGCACACATGACAGACAGGTGCATTCAGGGCAAATGGTCCCAAAAGGAAAAGCACCTTCACATCAATCAAAAGGAAATGCTAGCAGTGATAAATGCATTTACAGCTTTCAAGGACCTCCTGCATCCAGGGCAATTATTGATAAGAACAGACAACACCACAGTAATGTGGTACATAAACAAGGAGGAACACATTCATACCCCTGTGCAGGCTAGCCATGTCACTTTGGAACTTGGCTCTGGAATGGCAAATCGAACTTCAAGCACAGTACCTGCCAGAATTGGAAAACACGTTGGCAGACAATCTAAGCAGAAATATGACAGACCCACACGAATGGAAGTTGCATCCTCAAGTGTTTACAAAGATAATCCAAGCGTGGGGAAGGCCAGACATAGATCTCTTTGCCTCCCACAGGAATCATCAATTGACAAAGTTCTGCTCAAGGACCTTCCATCCAAAGGCCTGGAGAGTGGACGCCCTTTCTTTCAGTTGGACAGCACGGACAGTTTACGCCTTCCCACCTTTGCCTCTTCTGCCCAAGGTGCTCTTGAAAGCAAGAGCAGACAGACCGAAGATGATACTGATTGCTCCAGATTGGCCAAGACAACACTGGTACCCACTCCTGAGGAGCCTAACACATACTCCGCCCTGGACCCTACCTCTAATGCCTCTTCTACTGACTCAGCACAGCTACAAAACTCATCACAGTCAGCTGAAAACACTCAATCTGGCTGCATGGAAAATTCCTCAACACCACAACAGACCCTACTCTCCAAAGAGGTACAGGATGTCATTTTGGAGGCCAGAAGGCCATCTACTAGAAAGGCTTACTCCGCAAAATGGAAACGGTTTTGCGCTTGGAATGAGAAAAAAGGCCAGGATCCTAGAAAATTGAATTTGCCTCACATTACAGTATCTAGCTGAGCTGTTGAACAGTGGACTTTCATTTTCCTCCATCAAAATTCATGCCTCAGCCATTTCTGCAGAATACAACACTGATCCACCCTTATTCTCTCACCCACTCTTAAGACAGTTCCTCAGAGGGGTTAAGAATATAAGACCTCCAAGGAATCAACCAATACCAGCCTGGGATCTTAATTGCATTCTAGAAAAATTAACATTGCCCCCCTTTGAACCAGCTGCCTCGACAGATTTGCAATATTTGTCCTGGAAAACAGCTTTCCTTCTGGCCATTACCTCAGCTCGTAGGGTTTCGGAACTACAAGCCCTCATGGCTGTGCAGCCCTTTCTCATCTTCCATCAGGACAGGGTTTCCCTACGAACCAACCCGTCATTTATGCCTAAGGTAGTATCCAGGGTAGCTTTAAATCAGGCCATACACTTGCCTACCTTTTACCCCAATCCTCAAAACAAAGGGGAAAGGCTGCTACATTCCTTAGACATCCATAAACAGCTACGTCACTATTTGGACAGAACAAAGCCTTTCAGGAAATCAGAACAACTCTTTGTGTCCTATGCTGTAGGAGCTCAAGGGAAGCCAATTTCCAAACAGACAATTTCAAAATGGATAGGCCACTGCATGCGGTTTTGTTACTCCTTTCATGGCAAAATCTGTTCCTACAGGCATCAGATCCCACTCCACAAGGGCCACAGCTACCTCTACAGCCTTCCTCAGAGGAGTCCCTACCAAAGATATTTTGGAGGCAGCCACTTGGAGTTCTGTGCATACCTTCACAAAACACTACCACCTGCCTTTATACTCCAAAACTATAGCAGGCTTTGCCACTGCTGTGTTGCAGGGCATTCTGGCTCTTCCCAGTTCCACCTAGTGCCTAACACCCTGTGCGTAGCTTTGGGATTCTACCCATCTGTGATTACTGCAGCTGTATGCACGATGAACATAGTACAGTTTTGTACCTACCATAAATGTAGATGTTCGAGTGCTAATACAGCTGCAGTACAGGTTTCCCTCCCTCCTTCCCCTCTTGGTAAAGGCCTAGTGGCTAACACCTCCTCATACAACCTGATTGGGTTATCCTTCTATGGTGTATTTGCTTGCAACTACTGATTTTTGATTATATTGCATTGCATGATTATATATATAATTTATGTATTGCCTTCCTTCTGGGGGCACCTGACATCTGGGGCAAGAAAGACTGAAGAAAATGGCGTCAGCTGTGTCTTGTATACCCCTGTCGCACTGACGTCAGGAAACAAGGCGACAGCAACCGACGCCGGACCTAGACTTTGTAATAAGGCCAACCGAGGACCCGCCTGACGGCAGAGAACCCATCTGTGATTACTGCAGCTGTATTAGCACTCTAACATCTACATTTATGGTAGGTACAAAACTGTACATTTCTCACCCTCTATCCCCCATCTCTCTCTCTCTCCCTCACTCTTTACAGTGCTATTAGGTATTTACTTTCTACTGGTGGTGGGATTCCACCATAACCTAGCTCACTATTTGTGGGCTCCTGACAGTTGGGGTAAGAAAACGTAATGGCGTCTGCTGGCTGTTTTTACGTCACTGACCTGACGTCCGTCCTGGAGCGACAGCAACAGACGCAAAAATACTAAGCCTCTGGTATTCGGGCGGACTGAGGGCTACCCCTGGCAGGATAACCCAAGTGTGACGACTGCAACAGTGAATGCACTCGTAACATCTCCATTTATGGTAAGTTTACACAACTGTACTTTCCCTTGATCTGTCATGCCTTTCTTTTGCTTGTCCCTGCTGAGAGATGCAACATCCAAATGCAAGTCTTTTAAGTAATGATTTGGTTCAGATGGTTATACTGTCCATATTCTTTTTGCCACATTTTCCAGCTTGTAGGTCAGCACATTCGTCATTTTATTTTTTCCATTAAGTATAGCATAGAGTCAGTAAATGATTTATTGTGCTTTCTGTCCTCCTTCCATCTCACATTGTTTTTTCATGTTAATTGTGCCTTTTCAGGTAATTACTGTCATAAGTGTGATTGAGTTGTACAGCTAAGTGAACTTATTTATTGCTTTTGTTTCGATAGAGGGATTGATCTTTGTTGTACACATAGCTGTATTACTTATTATACTTTCTCCTTATCTTTGAAATCTGCATGGATTTTGTCTCCAGGTGTTATCTCCAAGTTAAGTTTTTCTTGCAGTTTCTTTATTTTTACTGATATCCCTTGCTTCCCCCCATTAATTAAGAAAAAAGTGCAGTTCTAAGGTGAAAATCACCCCAAAAGACACCCACACAAAATGCATTTGTTTTGGTGAGGCGCATGTCTTGGAGCATCTTTTACATTTTGCACTGTTAGAGCATAGGAATACGTTGGAGCTGGAGTCCTCTGTCTGAAGCTTCCACTGAGAATGTCCCACTACTTTTATTTTGCTACTCTAAGTGGAAGAAGCATGAAAGTTCTTTTCCCCCCTGAGTAGAATGCTTGCATTTTCCACAAAGACTGTGTTTTTCCCCCACTACTGGTTTAACTGTTTTTAAAGGATATTTCCTGATTTTACTAGCAGCCCAGAACCTCATCTTTGGTGACTTTGGAGCCAGAGCATGGGACCCCCCATCACCATTTTAAGTTAACTTGGTTGGGGAGATCCATTACTGTCTGTCTCCGTTCTAATAAGATGAGTTAACTGCTTTCATTGCCTAACTTTTTTTTCTGCTGCTTATGTAACACTTCACTCGCCAAGCTCCTTTCCTGGTTCCAGTTTTTGTGAACTACAGCTGTCCACCTTGACCCTGCTGTCCTCGGTGGTGGTATAATAATTGGGTTTTTTACTTTGGTCCCTTCAACAATGGAAGGGGAATCCTTTTATGTCAGCATTAAGGGTGGGTGGTGATCTGTCCCAGTGTCTTCCAGACCAATCATATCTTTGAGGTGCCAGCAAGACTGCCTGTCCCATCCCCAAGATGAGATGTTTTGATCCTCGCTATTGTCCCCCTTGACTTTGATGCTGAATATTATATTGCCACCTGGGTTTGTGGTTGGGTCTATCCTCAATCCTTTACGGATGAATTGACACTTCATTTTCAGTCCAGATTTTAGTCCCATCTCTGTTGTTTCTGGCTTTCTTGTATGGGCTTCCCATTGCATGGACTCCCATCATGGCCTTCACTGTAGGACTGTGTGTGCTTTCTTTGGCAGAGCAGAAAATGGAGAGAATTGTATGCTGTCTTAGGTGTCAAAGTGTAATCTAGGACAGCTGAAGCCTCCTTCAGTAATTTTAATTTGAGTTAGTAGAAAAAATGTGGTGCTGCTGTAGCGTCGTCTCCTCACAGTAAGACGCTGTCCGGTTCAATTCTTAGCTAGAGCGTCTTCTGCGTGGAGGCATGCGTGAATGGGCATACCTTGGTTGAAGGTTGTGTCAGGGCTGGCAACTCTGCACGTAAAAATCCACTGCCAATCAGCGGGCCGGAGTTCCGCTGTGGCGACCCCTAACCGGGAAAAGCCGAAAGACACAAGTTGGTAGAAAACACTTGGCTAGAGGAGGTATCTTTACTCATTTAGATAGGTCTTTCACCCCTGATGTTATGGATGAGGGTGCCCCTCCCCAATCCCTGCCAGATGATCATAAAGATGATGAGGTAGAATGGCTTCCAAAAACCCCCTCCTCCCCCTGAAGTCTTTGTGGAGTGGGCATTCTCTTGAGTTTTCTTTCCAGTTAACAAAACAGTTTAGCCAGTGATGCAGCATGGAAGAATTCAGTCGTGGTAGCTCCACTTTTGAATTGACTGAACAAGATCAACTAGCTCCCCCCAAAAGAATTGGATGTGTTTGGCTGGTACTCAAAGTGGACTTCTACTGCAGCTGCATTATTCTCCTCCTGCTCATCCTTGATGTTTGCCTACCAAATGAAGAATCCAGTGTATTGGACAGGTGGGGGAAGGGAATTTACTTGTCATCCTGCTTTACAATGAGTACAGTAAATATAGGATGTGATTTCCCTTGATCTGCTGGAACCATGCTAATAAGACTTCCCAGAGTCTGGAAGAGTTGTCTGATATGCTTCTAACTGAAACTGAACATGTACTTTTCCCATAACATTGCAGATTGTTCGTTCAGAGCAGCAGGTGCTAATATTGTTATTAAACACCGTACCTGGCATTTCCTTTTGTTCAAGATGTCAAAGCTGACCTGTGAAAACAGCAACAGGGGGAAAAATACTAATTGCCGTTAATGTAAAGTTTAAGTTCCACAGTACTTTTTTCCAAGATGCAGTGGAGTCTGTTTCAGCTGTGTTGTCCAACTCCTGTTGGCTGTGCCAAAATAAAGGGAATGGAAGAGGTTAAGGTCATGAGAAAAATCCATTGATACAGCTGGTCAGGTTGGACTTGCCCGCTACATCTTTTTCAGATCTCTACTGGGGTTTTTAAGGTAAGAGGATTTTATACGGAGTTGACCAAATCTCTTGCAGAGGTAGGTATCCCTTCCATCTCCTTTCTAGTCTGTCAAAACAGATGCTATAGACTTTGTGTGGGGAGCAGTTTCTAGAGGTGTGAAAGTGCAAGGTATGTTGGAAAAAACTTGTCAAGCAAAGTCATACATATATCTGAGACAGGTTGCCAGTGGTAGAATTCTTTGAAAGCTGTAAATCATCTCTGATTTCAGAACTGTTAAAAGCTTTTATCGACAACACGACAGTGGTGTGATGTACATTAACTGCAAGGGGAGGAGGTACAAAATCTTATACTGTTTGCTGACTTGCTGTGATAGCCTGGGAGGTGGCAGCTTAGTTCAGCTCATTTTGATTCTTTGTTAAGCAGGACCAGGACAGACATTCATGTATGGAAGCTGTTCTCTGGGTCTTCTAAGAATTGATACAACTGTGGGGAGCATATCATGTAGATATGTTTACCTCTTTTCAAAACAGGTGAAGGAGTTCTGCTCCAGGATTTCTTGCAGACAGGCTTGGAAGATACAGGTATTCTCATTCCCATGGGCAGTAATATTTGTGAATGCTTCTGCACTGATCAGAGGTAGTGGTGGTGGTGACTTCCTTTTGTTCCCAAGCAAGATACGTTTATTTCAGCCTTGCAAGTGCTCTACAAGACTGTTTTCTCATGCAATAGAGAGGTTGTTTGTTACACCCCCTCCTGAAAAATCTTCATCTGACTGTTGATATGAACTCCACGTATGTACAAGAGGGAAATATTTTCTAATTGGTGCCAGTCCAAAACCAGGGTCCTGTTTAGGCCTGGCTCTGGTCCTTGATAATTTGAGATTTGTGTTCTGCCTGCCTTATTTCTCCTGTCAAAGAGCATTTGTTTGTCTTTTCTGTTTGCCTTTGTTTCTCCCCCCACCCATCTCTTCTAACCATGATAAAAGTTAAAGGTGTGTTGCATATCTGTCCACCCTGGAAACAGGCGGCTTCTCCCCTGGATCTTAACTTTATACTTAAAAAGCTTGCTCTGTATGCATTTGAACTAGCTCCTCAGACTGAGTTGTGTTTCTTAACATGGAAGACTACTATGCTTTTTGCTGTGAAATTGGCAAAATGAGTACCTTGAGTTACAAGCTTTTATGTTGGGGGAAATCCTGTGTGGTTTTCCATAGAAGGTCACTGTGCAGACTTAACTCCACATTCATGCCTAATGTTTCAGTTCACTTTGATTCAAGCCATCAAGATCCTTTTTGTTTGTCCAGAACCAGAAAATAAGGGGAAGCAGTTTCTTTATACCATGGATGTGCAAGGACAACCCTGATATTACCTTGACTGGTTGAAGTTCTTCAGAATGCTGGCCAGCTGTTTATTTCTTGTACAGGGAATAAGAAACGTCAATCTGTCTAAATAGACTTTCTTTAGATTGTCCTCTGTTTTGTTACTCCCACCATGGCAAAACCATCCCAGGCTGGTTTAAGGACAATTCTACTAAAGCCTTAGCTTTTCCAATGGCATATTGGAAAGGGGTGGACTGGAAGAATTTGAGGCAGCTGCTTGGTCCTCCATCTGCACATTTGCAAAGTATTATAAACTGGATTCCTTCTGTCCTAAAGCTTTGCATGTGGGTAAGCTGTGGTAATCCTTCAATGGCTAGTGCAGTATTGAGAGAGAATAACTACAGTTGACTAGTGATAGTTGTACATAGCTGGTGTGGTTAAAACATGTTATTGTTGAGATTGATTGTGGTTAGTCTTTCATTGGTAACAGTAGTTGCGGTTGTTTCAGAATGAGCTTTTTCTCTCTCTCGCTCTTTTCAGGCAAAAAAGTCAAAAATATTTTTAGCACTAGTCTGCTTTTATGCTCCCCTCAAATGATTTGCCTATAGGCAGCTGGAGTGACTGTGTGAGAGCAGGTTAGAGCTTTTTAGAAGCTGTCTGGGTGCTATATCTTGGACAGGAAACCACCCCATACGCTTCTGCAGCAGTGAAGAATTCAAACATCTACTGTGATGGCCAAGTGGAAATTGTACAACTGTACTTTCTGTTCTCATTGAACTTTATTTCCTGGAATGACTGCATGGACAACATTAAGGAATTCTGGGGAAATGATACTGTCTACATAACTTGGACCATCTGTACAGTGGCTTTTCTTGGATGGAGAGAGAGTAAAAACCTAGTAAGATGTAACTGATGCCTACTGGCCTATTTGACTAGTTGGTTTATTTGAGCCTTAACTTTCAGCCAATGGAAATTCTTCTTTAGATTTTAATTTGTTAGAATTAAGAGTTTCTTTAGTGGAATAAGATTTTTTATTTTTGTGCCTGTCTACTTGGATCATGTTTGCTTAATGTTAACGGTGGGAACTTCAAGACATGAAAAGATTTATTAATGTACTGACTGAACTCCCATTGCTCCATTAAATGCATACTTGAACTTAGAAAAATGGACCATAATAGCATTTAACATTTTAGATATGTTCACTTTTTTTCTCCATTGCATGCATAATGTTTTTTTATAACAAGTATTGTCACAGGATGACTACTGTAAGACCATGAAGAAAACCATTTTCTTAGTCCACTTTCTAGTGTCTTAGTAGTTTTATTAGTAAGCATATGTTTTAAAGCTTTCCTTCAATATGCTATACAATAATTAAATATTGATTTGCATACACCCATTGTTTTAATGTTAAATGAGTTGATTTCTGGCATCTGATTCATATTTTATACTTTTTTTCTTCAGCGGCGTTAACCATGTGAATACAGTAAATGTTCTGTACTGTACTATACTGATCTGGTGAAGCCCCAGTTAAGTGTAGATGCAACTAAAATACAAATCTAAATTAGTTTTATCAGTTAAAATTGCTATGAAGTGATATTTTTTTAAGGCCGCAATATACTTTACCCTTTGTTTGCATGGTCTCCCACCCAGATTCTTACCTCTTATCTTTAATGAACCATCATAACTTTAAATTATGCTCTGAGGCAGTGGTACCTTCCAGCCCTGACTTGATTAACGACTTCCTATAATATAACCTTAACTTCACACATCTAGATAGAGTTTGTTTTCGGTCAGCAGTCAAGAATACCCTAACACCACAGGTTGAACTTGTGATCTGAAGTAGTTACTTCATTTGCTCTGCAACTTGTGGGTATTGGATCCGACCTCGGATCCGAGCCGGCAGCTTTACTAGTGAAAAGATCCGAGCTCCTAGCTCCTCCCCTTTACCCATAACCGCCTGCTGCATGCAGCCTTTCCTCAGATAGAGTTTGCCACTGCTGAAAGAAGCTACTAGTGAAAAGCTCCTTAGGCTTGGGTGAGATCATTTCTATATATCTTGTTCAAAGTTAGACAAAAAGTTTATTATTTTTGTCAGTGTGTGTCATTTAGCCCCTTCGTCGAGTTAGTCTTAGTTTTAATTTTTTGTGGTAATTTTTAGTTTTTTGGTCCCTCCCCTATAGTGTCTGGGCGTGTTACTGTGATGGCTGAAGGGCCCAAAGCTGTCTTTTCTAAATGCACTGTGTGGCCATAAGCTTTTCCCAGCTGATGGCCACACTCAGTGCGTGTTGTGTCTGGGGGTGGCCCACCTTTCTACTAGCTGCCAGATATGTGCAGCGTTTAACCCCTGGGCCATCAGGGATAGGGAGAACAAGTTGATCCTGGCGGGCTTGTTACCGCAGGACACTTCTTCCTCTCCCTCTAAGGCACAGGCTGCTACCGCAGCCCCTATACCTTTAGGTCCCCCACTCTGCCTGGGACTCAACCTCCCTCTGCTGTGCAGGGTTCAGGGGAATCATCTGCCTCTTCTAGGGAGAAGAGACATAAAGAAAAGGAGAAGCACAAGAGTCCTAAAAGGCGGGCTGAGACTCATCCCTCAGCCCCGCCATCTAAAGTCTCTAGTCCCTCCACGAGGTCGAGGCAGCCCTCCCGGTCCGCCTTGACTACCTCTTCAAGGTCTAAGAGAAGCCTGACCAACGTGGACATGGATCAGATGATGCGTTGATTTTTGCAGACTCAAATGCAGAGGGAGTGCAGTCCCCCTTTTTGCTCCGATCACTCCTTCTCCAACCCGTTTTCGGGTTTTGGAGTAGTTTGATCCGGGCCCTTTCGGAGCCGGGGATTTGTTGGCGCCGATAGCTTAGACGCCGACTGTACCCTCGAGTGTGTTGGATCCTAGCTCTCTGAGCAGAGCGTCGGATCCGTTGGGGTTGGTGTGTCTTTGGCGCCCTTCAGGTCGGAGCACACTTCCCTCTCTGATCTGACTGCTTTGGCTCCGACACCAATCCCTGCTTCGGAGCCGAAGAGACTGCTTTCGGAGCCTGGAGCAAGTGGCTCGCCTTCGGCTTTTGAGGTAGTGGAGAGGGTTCTGTCTAGGTATTTCAGATCCCCGGTCCGGGCGTCAGATCCTCCCGCTCCCCCTTTGCATTTGGGTCTATCTTCCATCATCTGACCACTGGGACAGCCTGCTCAAACCCTCCAGTTCCCTTAGAGGAACAGGACCCCGTAGGTGAGCCCTCCTCGGATAGTCCCACCGAGGAAGTTCCTCGCAAACGGAAATGTAAAAGGTGGCACGCGGACTCCCCTGAGTCCCTTACGACAGACACGGATTTGGGGGAAGGGGAAGGTTCCCCAAGGTCACCCCCTGAGGATGTCTCCTTTGGAGACATCATGGAAATGTTGCAAATTAGAGGGGGGTGGTCTGCCCAAAAACCTTCCTTGGACGAGTCCGTGTTTCTGGAGGTGTTTGAGGCAGGCCAGTCTACCTCCTGGGTGTCCCCTGCGGCTGACCCCCTGATAGACTTAATTACTACCAGGGCGTGGAAGGAGCCAGACACCGTGGAGCCAATTCCAAGACGGCCAGACAAAATTCTTAGCCCTCCCTCTGATAGGCAGGCCTGGTCTAAGGGGTCACCTGTGGATGCCATGTTGTTGGCGGCTGCCACGAAGAAGGAACTCGCGCAGGAGAGTTCCTCGGTCCATCTTCCGGATAAGGAATCTCTGGCGTTGGACCGCATTGGGAAGCAGATATTTGCTTCAGCCACCTTCTCTGTAAGGGAGGGCACTGAACTACATGGCACACATTATCAGGCTACAGCGAGACCTAATAAAGGAATACGCTGCAGCTCCCCCAGAGTCCGTGGCAGTCGAGGATAAGAAGACTTTCTCAACTCGTATGGCCACTCTGAAGTCTATCTCTAACACGTCTTTGCGGCTACTCTCCCATGCTACGGAGGGAGCTGCTAGAGCTAGCGGAGCCGGGGTCATCTTGTGGCGCCACGCCTGGCTCCGCCTTTCCGATTTTGCAGAACCCTTTAAAGGCATCCTTTGCGAATGCTCCCTTTGACGGTTCTTCGCTCTTTGGCAAGACAGTACGCGAGACGCTGGTCCAAAGCGAGAAGGACTGGAAGATGCTGTCTGCCGTCTGAGTCTGCGTTTCTAATCCCCAACTATCCTTTTCGAGGAATCAGAGGGGACAAAAGAAGATGTGGTTCCGGAAGTCTCAGCAGTTCCGTCCAGCTTTGGACCCCCTCTTCCTTCAGAGGCGGACAAGGTGGACGCCGGCCCAGAGGCAGAGGGGGGCCGCGTAATTTCGGGTCTAGAGAACCGTTCTCTGATAGACCCGCGCAACAGCCCTGAGGGCTTACCAGTCTGTCCCTCTCTGGAGGCAGTCGGGGGGCGTTTGTTGGAGCACCTACTAAATTGAGAGTCCATTATGACGGATCGATGGGTACTCCGAATCATATCCAGAGGTTATTTCATCCCCTTCCTAAATTTTCCCCCTCCCATGAAGCGCCTCCCCGATGTCCCACCCGATCAAAGGGAAGGTGGCAGCTTCAGAAATTTCGTAATTGGTAGAAAAAAGAGCCATCCAGCGCGTCCCCCCAGACCAGTTTGGATTGGGCTATTACTCAAGGTTCTTTTTGGTGCCAAAAAAGACCGGTGGACTTGAGACCGATTCTAGATCTCTCTTCCTTGAACCTGTTCATTCCCAAAGAGAAATTCCGGATGGTCACTCTTCAGTCAATTCTCCCCCTCCTTCGGGAGAACGACTGGGTGTGCTCCATAGACCTCAAGGATGCATACTACCACATTTTGATGAACAGACGATCCAGGAGGTTTCTCCGCTTCCGGCTGGGAGCCAGTCATTATCAATTCAGGGTTCTTCCATTCGGCCTCACCTCAGCCCCCAGGGTGTTCACCAAAGTCATGGTAGTGGTTGCAGCCCACCTTAGACTCCAGGGCATTCAGGTCTTTCCATACCTGGAAGACTGGCTCCTCACCGCCTCCAACAGACCTCAACTGTGTGTTGCCAGGGGTTATGCTCTAACTCTTGCCTAGAGTTTGGGCATCTCGGTAAACCTTCCAAAGTCCTTTCTTCATCCTATGCAGGTTCTGGAGTTTATAGGGGCCAAATTGGACACTCGCATCTCTCAGGCCCTACTAACTCCGGACAGGGTGAACAGTTCATCTCATCAGGTAATAGCCCTCCTTCAGAACCTGGCTCCTTCGGCAGAGTTAGTCCTGAGAGTACTAGGGTTTATGGCGGTGGCAATCTGTCTACACGCACGTCTACGAATGAGGATTCTACAATGGACCCTCCAAGTCCAATGGTCTCTGTTACTACATCCGTTGAACACCCCTATTCCACTAAGCAGGGCTTGCGGGGACTCACTCCTCTGGTGGCTTCACTCAAGGGAGCTGCGAGAAGGGAGACCCTTCGTAATGCCCCCGCCCCAAGCCACGTTGACCACGGATGCTTCTCACCTCGGGTGGGGGGACATTGTTTGGGCAGAACCGTCCAAGGCACGTGGACCCCCTTAGAGACCGCTTTGCATATCAATGTTCTAGAGATGAGGGTGGTGCTTCTGGCGTTGCAAGCTCTCCACGACCACCTTCTTCTAGGGACTATTGCGGTTCAAACAGACAACATGGCAGTAGTCTGGTACATAAACAGGGAGGAACCAGATCTTATCCCCTTTGTCGGGAGGCTGAGAGTTTGGGAGTGGGCGATATCCACCAACCGCTTTCTGGTAGCAATGCACATTCCGGGTCGGTCCAACATTCTGGCAGACAAACTGAGTCGTGTGATCCTCACACCATAAGAGTGGTCTCTCAAACCATCAGTTGCGAAATGGATCTTCCTCAAATGGGGTGTATCTTGCTGCGATCTTTTTGCTTCTCCGTCAAACACAAAGTGCAGTGAGTTTTTCGCGATACTTCCCCCACCAGGGGAGCCCCAGAGACGCTCTGGTTCATGCTTGGCCACCAGGTTTCCTCTGCTTATCCCCCCCTTCCTCTTATGACGAAGTTCATTCAGAAAGCATGTCGGTTGGGGAGCAGAATTATCCTTATAGCCCCATTCTGGCCTTGCCAGATCTGGTTCCCATATCTGCGGTCTCAGTGTAAGTTCCTGCATGGATCTTAGATCCCATTCCGGATCTGATTTCGAATCCTGCGGGATTGCAACCTCAGAATCTGGTAAACCTCAAGCTCGCGGCTTGGTTGATCCAGTTCCACTGATGGCAAGGACTCCCGACATCTCATCACCAGTAAAGGCCATTCTGGTAGCGGCTCACAAGCCTGCTACCAGAAAAACTTACAGTAGTAAATGGAAGCGTTTTTCTATCTGGGCTAAGGACAAGGGCTTAGATCCCTTTTCCGTTCCTATCCCGATGGTTCTTGAATTTCTGTCGCACATTTTTCATCGAGGAGCAAGTGCATCTACAGTTAAAGTACAATTGGCAGCCATTTCCCATTTTCATGTGGGGGATGGATTGGGATCTTTAACTTCTGCGAAGATGTGCAAAACCTTCTTGAAAGGCATTTCTCTATTGAAACCACCAGTTAAGACTGCGGTCTCACCATGGGACTTAACTCTAGTTTTACAAGCATTGAATAGCCCACCTTTTGAGCCTGCCGCCTCAGTTACTTTAAAGTTCTTATCATGGAAAACAGCCTTTCTAGTTGCTATTACTTCAGCCAGGAGGGTTTCGTAACTTCAAGCCCTTTGCATGAAACCCCCTTATCTAATTTTCCATAAGGATAGTGCGTCTCTCAGGACTAACCTTTCCTCCTTATCAAAGCTGGCTTCAGAGTCAAATATTAATCAGTCTATTAATTTACCAGTGTTCTTTCCCAACTTTCAGAACAGAGTTGGATGTACATAGACAACTACGTTTTTACTTGCACAGGACGAAGGATATTTGCAAGGCTGATCAGTTGTTTGTGTCCTTTGCCAAATCTGCCATGGGTAGAGCTATTTCCAAAGTTACCTTAGCAAATTGGATTTCACAGTGCATTATTCATGCGTATGTATCCCCAGGTAAACCTGCTCCTATTGGAGTCAATGCCCACTCAACCCGATCCATAGCCACATCAGCAGCCTTCTAGTTCAGGGTTCCTCTGGACGACATATGTTCAGCAGCTACTTGGTCCTCTTCCCATACATTCATTTCTCATTATAAATTGGATATGATATCCAGGAGTAGGGCTTCCTTTGGCTCCACGGTGCTTCGGAATATCCTTCCTTAAAGGCCGCCCAAGGTTTTTAGGTAGCTGGGGACTCTGTCCCACAGGTTGCAGAGCAAATGAAGTAACTACTTCAGATAAAGTTATGTACTCACCATAACGTTCCATCTGAGTAGGTACTTCATTTGTCTGCAACCGACCCCCCCCCCCCTCCATGCCCTCTAACCATTATTGTGATCCCTGATCATGATTGAGATTGTTTCATGAGGTTAGGCTTTATTTGGTCCTTTGTTGAGGGTATTAGTTATTGGATTAAGCAAACTCTGACGAAAGGCAGCATGCAGCAGGGGATTATGGGTAAAGGGGAGGAGCTAGGAGCTCAGATCTTTTAGCTACTAAAGCTGCCGGCTCGAATCCGTGGTCGGATCCAATACCCACAGGTTGCAGACAAATGAAGTACCTACTCAGATGGAACGTTATGGTGAGTACATAACTTTTTTTGTTTTACAACTTAGAGCACCTGCATTGTTTTGTATGTGTGTGAACATTTATACCGGATTATTCCTAGATCTTTATGAACAATCTGACTTAACCACTACTTTTTACAACTGTGAATAAGTGTTCACGCTAGTCAAGAAAATCCCAAGGTGCAGGGAATCTCTTTTTAAAAATAAAAAGCAAGTTAAGCACTTTCATCTTGCAGCACTTTACATAAAGGCTTCATCAGAACCTGTTATTACAATCTACCATTTCGTCTTTTAAAGAGCAAGTCATATGTCATAAAATCAGCTGGTAGTTTGGTGAATGCCCTTCAAAACTTTTTAAAGGTACAAGCCTTAAATGTAAAAAGTAAAAATCTATTTGTAGATTAAATGAGAATAGTATGTCCTGTTAGTAGGTTAAAAACGTATACATTTAGAAGTGTTTAAAAGTGTAGCTATCAAGAACTATTCATTACATGTAATTTATAATTTTCGTTACTATGGACAGATCAGTAAGTTTGTTTTTAATGACCAAGTAGCCTTAATAAAGTAAAAGGATTAGACTGACCCTTATATAGCCTTATTTTTTCAATTTCCCCATCTACATCTCCCCAAATGTTTTTTATAGCAAGGACTGGCAAAACAAGCATTAAGTTATGATTATATATAATTCACAGTTTAAAGCAACTGTAAAAGACAGAAACTTCCCAAGTTGATTATCACATTATTGTTTTAAGATAAAAAATGCAGATGTTCTGCATACATTTGTAAATGCCCAAATGTAGAGCCGGGTCAAATTACAACATAAACTGACAGAGGGATTCCTGGAAGACTTCAGTAATGCAAATGATTACCTGGATCATAAAAAAAAAAAAAAAAAAAGTGAGTGGCTTCAAAGAAAGTTGGATAAAAAATATTCCAGAATATTAGATACAGCTCCTAGTATCGAATGTGAAAATTTTGCATTCTTTTGAATTTACACTCCTACACAAGGTGTTTCTTACAGTTGTTGACTTGGGATGAAGATATGAAGACAGAAAGCTCAAACCAAGCCTACTTCGTAGATCAAATGTTGTTGTTTGTCTTTCGGCTTTTGCCGGTTAGGGGTCGCCACAGCGGAACTCTGGTACACTAATGATTGGCAGTAGATTTTCATGAATGCTGAGGTGCCAGCTCGACATCCAACTTTCAATGAAGGCACGCCCATTTATGCATGACTTTTGTACGCCCACCCAACTGCGGGGAGGACATGCAGACTTGCACAGAAGGCACTTCCTGCACTCCAGCCGAGAATCGAACGGGAGAACCTCTTGCTGTGAGGCAACAACGCTACCGCTGCATCACCGCGGATTGTATTTCAGTATAATAACTTGTACTAAAGTTATCTTGACAACAGAAAATCACCATAAAAAATGTTTGGGCAGTTCACAAGATTGTGTACTTTATTTCTAACGTGGTAGAGGGTTCTATTATCTCAACCTCCATATGTGTACTGTGCGACTTTGAGCAAGTAATTTAACCACACAGAGCTTTAGGATGATTGGGAAATTGGGATAGGCTCATTAATGCTCTCCAAGACTTCATGCCTAGTAACTACCCATAAACCTATAAATTTATGCTTGTACTGTCACTGAAATGTATTAAAAAAAAAAAAAAAAACATACAAAAGCATTTTTTCCAAGCTATACTTTTAAGGTATCAAAGAAAACCACATTTACTTGCTTATCTGAAGTTTCCCTGGGTGAGCTGTTTTCTATTGCTGTTTAAGTAATAACCAATTTCAAGATGGACTGTTTTGCCTGATGAAGGACCTTCTTTTTTTTGTCTGAAAGCTATTTTTTATGTTTAAACTGTACAGCTCTGTCTTACCACATATATTTAAAAGATTTTTCTTTGCGATGGACCTGTTCATTCTTTTTTTCTCTGTATACCACTAATTGAAAATCTGTTTAGATTTTTGTCTTATAACTATTCACAATTATCAAATGATGGGATTGCTGTCATAAAGAAAGTTGAGAAATGTGAAATGTCTGGTTCTTGTCATTCACATTTAAAAGGTGATTTTGAGAGTATTACATGGATAATGAAATTCATAAAACTGGAAATGGTGACAGGAGCAAACTTTGCCAGAAATCTACAAAGTATAAGCTTTATAAACTAACAGTGAATGTCCTAAACAGGTATTTAAAAATACGTACAAGAATGAATTTGCAAAGTTGCACCAAAATGCAGCTGAAAATGAGGAATGAAAAAGTAGGCCCAAGCATAACAGAAAAACCAACACATATTCCATACTTTTCAGTAAAGGTACCTAATAGGTTAACCAAAATTGCATTTCATTACACTGGCATATTTAAGTTTTATTAAGTAAGATACCCCCTAGGCTGAGAACCATTTACTGTCTGGTCTCAGACGACCGCTTTAACTTTCATATTTTCTTGTACTATGTTTATTATGGAAAACTATAGAAAGTACATACTAATTCCAGACAAACATTAAACACTAAAACTGCAACTGTCACAAGCTACACACACGTCCATACACTTTCCCATTTCATACCACTGGTGAAAAGGTTTTGAAGGTAGTTGGTTGTTAACAAACCTACCTTTACATTTAACAGCAAGATTATTTTTTGGGGGGGTGGGGGGATTAGCTAATTTCACAAGCTTGTGGTACAAGGTAACCATTAGACACGGGATATTTTAAATATCACAGCTGTAAAGAGGTAACCCTGTATCATATAGAGTGAAATGTTTATTCATTCTGTCAGCAAAAACCTGTATTAGTTAAATTTTTCTGTAACATGTCATACAAAAGGAGATAACTTCAATTTTTTCGCCAGCACGGAGAGACGAGATACAAATAATGAGGTCCGAAATGGATATTATAAAAGGAGAATTAACTCAGCTAATTGAGCTAATCAGCCAGCCAGACAGGAAGTCTGAAGGTGTGCAGGAGATGACATCAATGCGTGGATGTAGTGGAGACAACAATTTGGTAAAATCCCCCAAAGAACAGCGGAATGGCAAAGTGTTGGTAACCAGACCCTCTAATGGATCCAACGGTGTCGCAAGTCTCCGGTTTAGTGAATGTTTCAAACGGAGAGACTATGGAGGATTGGAGGACGAGTTCAGCATATCTGGGGCAAAAACCAAAACGCACAGTTCCTAAAAAAAACTTATTCAGTGACCGGACTGGCTGCTGAAGCAAGTACTGTTAACCCACCAATTTGTAATACCTACAACGGTGTCAAAGACAATCATAGACGCAATTTGGACATTTTTTTTTATATGCAACTATGACTTTGAAAATATAAGTCCTGTAAATTCAGTACGGATACACATACTACGAAAAGTAAGGAAGATGATAAAACTTTAAAATATCTAATTTGAGTCTGGTAAAAAAATTAGATACAGTGAAGAGCTTACAGCTCGACAATACATATTTAAAGCGGTGTTTGGAGGTGAAAGTTGTACCTATGGGCTTAAGGTTTTTAAACAGCCCATAGGGGTAGAATTGTAGGATTCTAATATTTGTGAATGCATTCAACTGTTTGACAGCTTTGGATTTTCATTTATAGAATTTATTATGAAATACAATGATAAAAAACATGTGCATTAATAGCTGAAATTTAACATTTAAATGAGATCACACAGGATTTATTATTTTGTGAATGGGAATCATTTTTTCATAAACAATATGATTGGGCTGAAAAAAATTGTCAGAAGCAATTTAATAGGAAATGTAAGAAACTACAAAGGGATATAAAGCAGTATCAAAGTCAATCAGCCTATAGATAGAATGTTTACAGGAGAGATTCCGTTGGGACACACAACAGGAAGGAAAAATATAATGCTAAGCAGGAAGGTTATAGTGAATATAATAGGAGAAACAATATTTTTTTTAGGTGAAAGGGATTACCAGCAGGAAATATAGGGGGAAACAGTAATGGAAAACAACAACTGGCGGGAAAAGAGATTTTTGAGAGGTGCAAGGTAATGATGGGGGCGGACACAATGGTGCAACATAATGAGGTTAATTTTAGTATGGGAGATTTTAGTGTGTTCAATTATACAAATGTCAAATTGAAATGTGAACATTTTAGTCTTTTCTCCAAAGGAATGAAATATGTTCCGACTTCCAGATGTACTATAGTAGATTACATAGCGGAATTTGTTATATATGCGGAATTTAAATTCAGCAGTATATTTTCAAGATAGTAATAGAACAACGACTCACAAAATGTTTAAAAAAACTAGCACTTTTGTGCCACCTATGCACTCCACTTTGGCTACATCCGAAAAAGTAGTGACAGATGAACTACATAAATCAGTTAATAAATTCAACAAAGAGAAAATGAATTTTAATTAAACAAAAAATGAATTTGAGTCTTTGAAACAACTACAACCAAATCAGGGTTATGAAACCTGACAAAGGGGGTGGGATAGTTCTCTACAATAAGTAAGAATATGTGAATAAAATACACTCAATATTATTAAATTCTGTTAATTATGATATTGCATCCCTGAATGAGGTTAATATTGGATACCACAAGATTGATTTGTTCCTAGAAGATTTATTGTTGGAAAATAGAATAGACATAGAATTATATGAATTTTTACAAGAAAAAAATCCTGTTATGGCGACTATGGTGGGGATACCTAAGGTCCACAAAGACCTAATGGACCCCCCCCCCCCATTCAGACCTATTTCAGGGAATAAGTCTAAGATTTTTCCATTTGGTCAAGTGGTTGACAGATGGTTAAAACATATATATAGCAAAATACATCATATCATTGACTCCTGGGATTTTTTAGGACTATTGACCCCGGATAAATTTGATAATGAGGTTATATTTGTTACAATTTATGTAATTGATTTGTTTTTTTGTATACCGGAGGGAGACTGTCTTAGTAGATTTAAGGATAGTATTCAGAAATACAGTGGATTTCAATGGGATAGAATTCTGTTGATTTTGGAATTTATGGAGGTAGTGTTGAGATATAACTACATTTTTTATGAAGGTGAATATTACAGACAAAATAATGGTGTTGCAGTGGGTGCAGCATGCGCACCTATATTCGCAAATTTAGTGTTACTCAGTTGGGAAGAGCAATATTTATTTCCGAGCAAGTGGAATCCGCTTATAAAATGTTAAGTCCGGTTTTTGGATGATATTTTCATGTTGTGGATTGGTTCCAAGAATGAGTTGGATCAGTTTATTAAATATATAAATGAAACTAGTGAGTATTTAAAATTTACTTACAACTTTGATACTAAAGGTATCTCATACTTGGACACACACATATATTGAAAAAGTACATTTTGCATCCAAAATCTATAGGAAAAGCACATTTAGCAACACATTTAGAATACTCTAGTTGCCACCCTTAAAACAAAAGGTTAGTATAATTAAAGGACAGTGTATAAGGGCAGCAAGAATGACTTCAGAATTAAAAGAAATGGAGGCAGAACTGGAATTTATTGGGAACATGTTCTTGAAAAGGGGTTACCCTAGTAACCTCATCAACAACACTATAAAATGTTAGGTCAGAATGGGGTAAAAAAATATAAGCCAGTAATAGGTAGTGGAAGTGTGAATTTACAGGCAAATACAGCAGATATTTATGAACCTAGGAATGCATATAATCGGTCATGTATTTTGCAAAATGGAAATTTTGCTAAGGACATTCGGAATATTATTACAAATAATTGGAACATACTGAGGTCCGACGACATCTATAAATTAATGGGGGATCAACCCTCCTTTGTATACAAAACTGGTTTCAATCTTAAACATTTATTTGAAATGAATACATTTTCATCCGAGTATAAATTCGGGGGGGTGGAACACACAAATGTGGCAATAGCAATGTGTTATGCAATCATGGAAATTTCGGAGATAAAGTTGGAAAACATAAATCAGACTGTAGTGTACTTCCAGAACAGCAATGGTCGTACTCAGCATGTTGTGTACTTAGCCAAGTGCACCACATGCCCCTGTTTCTATGTGGGAAAAACTGATAGTTGTCTTAGAAACAGGATGTACGACCACATGTACTGTATAAAGAAAAAAGAAGAAACCAAGGCCTTATACAGGCATTTACAAAAATGTCCTGGATGTAAAGAATTCAAATTTGCGATTCTTGAGCAAATAAGAGGGAACCCTAGAGGGGGTAGTTATTACTAAGGTTGAATGAGAAAGAGACTAGATGGCAAATTTTGTTGAATTCTACCATTCATCCAGGAATAAATGATGTTACATCATTGAAGGTCATACTGGAAGTAAAAGTGTGGTGTTTAAAATTGTCATTCTTTTAAGTTTACAAACAAGTAACTTGATGGCAATATGTTCGATAGAAGTGATAAGTATGTTAGAATATGCATATGAATTTTAGTTTGTATAGTGCACTTTAAGAATAAGTTCGATGTTAATTGTTCGATTATTTCAATAATTGAATGGTATATTTAAATTAAGTGTGGAAGTTGAGGAGATGTTCTGAAGAAGTCTGTGTAATAGATGAAAGCGCTTAACTTACTGTTTTTACGTGAAGTTTTTAATAACTGTGGTTATTTTAATTATTTTAATTCGTGGCAAGAATTATTGGATCTGAACCCCTTTTCAGCAGATTGAACTGATATAGATTTTTTAACACGTTATACATTTACTTCAAGAAATCATCTATGTCTGCTCTTCAAGTACTTGAGACGCATCTAGCCAACCTAGTTTCCACTATGTGATTCCTTAAACCTCTATTATAGGCACATGAGAAATATGCAATTGACTCTTTAAGGAAGTCCGGTGTTTTGGCTATATGGCAGATGTTCTTCATGTTTCACTGTTGCAGTCATCACACTTGGGTTATCCCAGCCAGGGTAGCCCCCGGCCAGCCGGAATACCAGAGATTTAGTATTTCTGCGTCGGTTGCTGTCGCTTAAGAAATGACATTAGGTAGTCAGTGGTATAAAGTAAGTTGGCCGATGCCAGTACATCAGTCTTTCTTGCTGTGGAGCCCAAAGCAGAAGCAGTTCGCACAAGTGACTGTCGGCCGCTACCTGAGTTTTCATTTCTGAATTAAAGCTGATGTTTTCTAAATCTAAGTATTCCGTTGGGGATCCTTTTTTCTTGCACTAACAGATGTCAGAAAATTAATAACTTTCTCGCCTGTGGAAAGCAAATACTACGCCGAGACTTCCACTCTTACTGCGTCACTTGTCTAGGCTCAGACCACGATGTCCCCTGTTGTTGCTTCTGTGCTTTAATGCCAGAACTATCTGTCATCAGGCCATTATTGTAGCCAAATATTTTCGCTTACAATCCTCTAATTCCGATATGGCTTCAGTAAGCCATCCGACAGCAGATCTTCCGAAAAAATGTAAAGGTAGACAGACTGCACAGGTCCAAACCTACTGATGGCTCTTCCATTAAGCTAGTAGTCAGTCCTTTGATACTCAGGTGATTTCGTAGCCCCTGATGCCCACTTCAGTTGATTCGCAGGCTGCTACTGAGTCCCTTTTAGAGTCCAGTATGCTGCAAAACTTTTGTTCGTCTAAGGATCCTGCCGTCGTCTCTACCTTGGATGGGTCCAGAGCCGCTGAGTAGACACCAGCTTCCGAGGAAGTCCTTCGCACCACCGAATCTCGACACAAACCGACGTAGTCTTTCGCGACTACCGTTTTTTTAGAAAACAGAGTTCCTTGGGCCCAGGGTTCAAACCACACCCAAGAAAGACTACCCATTCTCAGGCTTCTGCTGCCTTGCATCAGTCTCAAATGCTTAAAATGGTAGACATTATCATGCTGATAAGGGGAAGCCAAGCTTACCCCCTCAAAAAGGAAAAGAGGTCTGTCCCCAGAAGTTTTGTCTGAACAAGAGTCAGATGAATCTGATGCATCTGACTGTTGAGACATGCAACCCCTCTCCATTTACGAGGATTCTGATGCAGAGGAATACGTTCCCTCAGCCTCTCCCATAGAGGATTTTTCCTTTGGTGGAACCCCGCATACTTTAAGGGAGCATTTCCAGTGGGAGAGTCAAGACTCCCCTCAGTCTAAAAAGAGACTCTGGGAATTCCTAGATCTTCTGCAACACAGACCCTTGGCCATCCCCCCAGTCCTGGATGTGGGGGATGTTTTCCTTGAATCCAGCCTGACTCCTGGTGCCCTACCTCCTGCTCCCAGAAAACCAGACTGGTACTAAAGCGTCCCTGATTCTTACAAATATCTTTATAAAAATCCAACAGCTGACCCTGAGGTAATTTCTCAAAGGCCTAAAGGGATTAAAGCAACCTCGGCTAAGAATCCCACCCCCTCAGACAGAGATTCCCAAGCATTGGACAGATGGGGTAAAAAAGTATACACCTCCGCTACTTTTTGCAATCAGGGCACTAAATTCAGTTCTATATGCTTAAATATCAGCAGCATACCTTGGAAGTCCTTAAACAAAAAATATTTTCCTAGATCAGCAACATACCTTGGAACTCCTTAAAAAATATTTTCCTTTCCTGCTTGGGCAGAATCTAAAGATGTAAAAGACTTGATGCATTCTGCAAGTCAAGTAACTAAAAACACTTTACATTGTGGTTTTGATGCCCTAGAAGCTTCTTTCAGGGCAGCAGCCACTGGATCAGTTGTCAGAAGACATTCATGGCTTAAGGAACAACCCCTACCAGACCATGTCAGATCTAAATTGTTGAATACCCCCTTGCACAAAGATAACTTATTTGGCACTAAGGCAGAGGAGGTCTTTAAAGATGCAAGAAAAAGCAAAATCTATGCAAACAGATTTCTCACAGGTCCAGCAGGCATTTTCCCTCTAAGCACTGGTCCTTTCCTGCTCTGAGTAAACAGGCCCAGCCTAGGCTCTGTACATATAGGGTTCCTGTTAGAAGAACAAAGACTCGTTATGTCGAATGAGTCTTCGTCTAACTGTAAATGTCGGAAATGCAAAATGACTAAGCGGCTGTTAAGCAAGTTCTTTATCTGGGAAAGAAGTCGCTTGGTCACTTCTGTCACTTTTCTGTTTTCAGCACTGTAGTGCCATCTTGGAGTTAGTATATTTAATTAGGGGTGTGTGAGGGGCACAGCCCCCCACTTAAAACCACTTAAAATAATGTTCAGTGTTTTTGGGAACAGCAATTTTTTCCCTGGGAAAAACATTTACTGTTCTGGCTGTTGGCTCTTTTTTGTTTTTGTTCTTTTGTGGTCGATATAACAGAGTTCAATCTTTTGATCGTTCTCTGTTGTAACATAGACCCTGGAAATAGACCCCCTAAACAGCAGCCTCAGGGAATGCAGAGATCTAAGCAGTGGACTACCTCCACTTCAAAACCAGGGTGTTCTAACCCACCCCTTATGGCAAGAAGTCACAATGACTCGCCTTCTCCTGACCTCCCCTCTGCCCACCTTCACTTACCCCTAGGAGGAAAACTCTCCATTCACTGAAGCACTTGGGCCACCATTACAAAGGGCCAATGGGATGTTCATTGTGCATACAGCTGCAGTCATAACGGATTTGTTCTCCTGCCGTCAGGCGGGTCCTCGGTCGGCCGAATTCCAAAGTCTAGGTCCGGCGTCGGTTGTCATCGCTTCTTCCCTGACGTCAGTGCAACAGGGGTATAAAGGAACTAGCCGACGCCATTTTCTTCTGTCTTTCTTGCCGCGTGGTGCCCGAAGCAGAAGCAGTTTGCAAGTGCCGGTCGGCCAGCTCCTGAAATTACGAAAATTTTACAACCGAAGTCTTCTTGAAAGCTAAGTACCCCGTTGGGGAAACTTTTCTTGCCTCAGACCGATGTCAGACAAAGTTAATAATTGTATTTTATGTGGGAAGCAAATACCGCATAAGGATTTTCATTCCCTCTGCATTCCTTGCTTAGACCCAGACCACGACGTCTCGGTCTGTCGTTCTTGTGCTACATTCAACAAATGCACCATTAAGCATCGGGCGGAGTTCACCCAACACTATTTTGGCAGAAAATTTAACTATATTATGTCGTCGGATACTCAGACTCCAGTTTTGTCTAAAAAATGCAAAGATAAGGACCGTCACACGAGGTCCTCGGCCTCTACCGACACCACGCCAAGGCCAACTACAGGTGGTCCGGTTCTCAGCGAGGCGCCTATGCAGCCCCTGCCTACCGACGACACTTCATTGGCAGTGTCTTCTGTGCCCGAGGTCGCAGGCTCCTCGGCCCACACCCCGACTACAGATACCGAAGCCACTCTTGGTGGTGAAACTCAAAATGTAGACTGGTCTGCCTCCTCTCAGGGTGTCTTCAGACCTTCCTCTTCTTTATCAAGGCTTTCACTAAGTCTAAAGCAGCCATGCATTCTGAGACCAGCTACACAAGGCCCTTCTCCAGGCCCCATGCCTAAAAAACAGATGCTTAAAATGGCTGAGGATTTAATTACTCTTATCAGGGGTTCTCACCCCCCCCCCCCCGGACAAAAGGCCCAGAGTGGAGGAAGAATCCCCCTCCTCTGACCAGGCCTCCATTATTTCAGAGCACTCGGATGAACAGGAACATTCTTACTCCCCTTTTGAAGATTCTAATGCAGAGGAGTCCATTCCCTCTGTCTCCCCTCCAGAGGATTACTAATTTGGGGAAACCTTGCATACCTTAAGGGAGCACTTCCACTGGGAAGGGCAAGAGTATTCAGATTCCAAGAAAAGGCTTAGGGATTTTCTCTTGCTACCTCAGCACTGGCCTCTGGCTATACCTCTTGTCTTAGACATACTAGATGATGTGTATTCGGAGGCCTGCCTTAACCCGGATTCCTTACCTCCAGCCCCAGTCAAACCTGACAGGTACTACCGGGTTACTGACTCTCACCAATTTCTATACAAAAGCCATGCGGCTGACCCAGAAACTATCTCACAGGGCCCCAAGGGAATTAAGGCCTCCACTGCTAAAAAATCCTTTACCTTCCGACAGAGATTCCAGATCTTTAGAAAGGTGGGAAAAAAATGTATACACCTCGGCCACCTTAACCATGAGGGCATTAAACTGCCAGTTCCATATGTTAAAGTACCAACAGTTTCTGTTATCACAGTTGAGAAGCAAAATGTCACAACCTGAACAACCAGACTTGAAGGAGTTGCAGGATTTGATGCATAGTGCAGAACAAGTGGGTAAACATACCTTGCAATGTGGTTTTGATGCTCTAGAGGCCTCGCGTAGAGCTGCTGTTACAGGATCAGTCATACGTAGACATGCCTGGCTCAAGGAGCAAACCTTACCAGATCATGTCAAAGCTAAATTACTAGATGCCCCTCTACAAAAGGACGTATTTGGTGTTAAAGCTGAGGAGGTATTAAAGAAAATGGAGGAAAAGGCTAAATCAATGCAAACAGTGAAAGATTTTCTACAGGTACAACCTCCACGTTTCAGTAGAAATTGGCCCTCCAAAAATTGGTCCTTTCCAGCTGCGGACAGACCCCAAAGAGGTAGATACAGATGCCCGAGGGGCAGAGGGCAATCTCAAGGATCGTTTAGAGGCAGACAATGGCAAGCTCCTACACAAAGAGGTGGTGAGGATAGTTCGCAGCCATTCAGAAAGCAAGCCCAATGACTTTCCCCTTTGCATGCCAAGCAAGGCTCAAATGGCAGCACCCTTAGGCGGAAAACTGGCATATTCGAAAAATTGGCATATTGTCACAAAAGACAAATGGATCCTGGACATTATAAACAGAGGCTACAGATTCCATTTTCACACCCTTCCAAAAATGAGTGGCCTGCCAAACCTGCCACACAATCAAAGGGCAGAGGCACAAAGACAAATTTCAGATGTCATGGACATGAAAGCTATTCAAGAGGTACCTACTCAAGAACAAGGTCAAGGTTTTTATTCCAGACTATTCCTGGTACCAAGGAAGGGAAAAGATTGGAGACCTATTTTGGACCTATCCATCCTGAACACATTTTTACTCGTATCAAAATTCAAGATGCCCACATTACAGCAGCTTCTTCCCATGCTGGGCAAGGAGTCTTGGCTGGTAATATTGGACCTCAAGGAGGCATACCTGCATGTCCCAATCAAAATTGCAGAAGATACCTCAGATTTCTTGCAGGTTCAACCCATTATCAATTCTCTGCATTGCCCTGTGGCTTATCTACTGCGCCCTGAGTATTCACGAAATGCCTGGCATCAGTAATTACCTACTGCAGACTTCAAGGGATACAAATATACCCATATTTGGACGACTGCCTGATCCAAGCGGACAGCAAGCACATACTTCTGAAACATCTGGCTTTTGTAATAATGTTGTTGAATTCTCTGGGATACACAGTCAACAAAAAGAAATCAAGGCTAATGCCCTCTCAGAAAATAATTTTCCTGGGTGCCAACTTGGACACAAACACCCAGATGGCCTACCTCACGCCAGAGAAACAGGGGCAGCTAACTCAATACTTCAGAAAGCTAGGAAGTTTCACCAGGCTGACTGCAAGGAAAATCCTGCAGGCTCTGGGATTCATGGCATCTTGCATCCTACTAATCCCATGTGCAAAGCTGCATATGAGGAAACTTCAATGGTACCTGAAAAACCTATGGTCTCAACATAGCCACAGTTTGGAAACAATATTACCACTGATTCCATGTCTTCAAAAGGAATTTCTGTGGTGGGCTCAAGCATGCCAAACAAACACAGGTCTCCCATTCTGCAAGCCTCAAGCAAATCAAGTCATCACAACAGACGTCTCGGACTACGCCTGGGGGGCGCACATGACAGATCGGTGCATTCAGGGCAAATGGTCCCAAAAAGAAAACACCTTCACATCAATCAAAAGGAAATGCTAGCAGTAATAAATGCTATTATAGCTTTCAAAGACCTTCTGCATTCAGGTCAACTATTGATAAGGACAGACAACACCACAGTAATGTGGTACATAAACAGGGAGGAACCCATTCATACCCCCTATGCAGGCTGGCCATGTCACTTTGGAACATGGCTCTGGAATTACAAATCGAACTTCAAGCATAGTACTTGCCAGGCAAGGAAAACACGCTGGCAGACAACCTAAGCAGAAATATAACAGATCCACACGAATGGAAGTTGCATCCTCAAGTTTTTACAGAGATAATACAAGCATGGGGAAGGCCAGACATAGATCTCTTTGCCTCCCACAAAAATCACAAATTGACAAAATTCTGCTCAAGGACTTTTCATCCACAGGCCTGGAGAGTGGACGCTCTCTCTTTCAGTTGGACAACAATGACAGTTTATGCCTTTCTGCCTCTTCCTCTGCTGCCCAAAGTTCTATTAAAAACCAGAGCAGACAGACCAAAGATGATTCTCATTGCTCCAGACTGGCCAAGACAGCACTGATATCCACTCCTGAGGAGCCTGACGCATTCTCCACCATGGACCCTGCCTCTTAATGCCTCTTCTGACTCAGCACAGCTTCAAAACTCTTCACAGTCAGCTGAAAACACTCAATCTGGCCACATGGAAGATTCCTTAACATCACAGCAGACCCTACTCTCCAAGGAGGTGCAGGATGTCATTTTGGAGGCCAGAAGGCCGTCCACTAGAAAAGCTTACTCCGCAAAATGGAAACTGTTTTGTGCCTGCAATGAGAAAAAGGGCCAGAATCCTGGAAAACTGAATTTACCTCAAATATTACAGTATCTAGCTGAGCTGCTAAGCAGTGGACTTTCATTTTCTTCCATCAAAATCCATGCCTCAGCCATTTCTGCAGAATACAACACTGATCCACCTTTATTCTCTCACCCCCTCTTAAGACAGTTCCTCAGAGGGGCGAAGAACATAAAACCCCCAAGGAAACAACCAATACCTGCTTGGGACCTCAATTTCATTCTAGAAAAGCTGACCTTGCCTCCCTTTTTGCCAGCTGCCTCAACAGATTTGCAATATTTGTCCTGGAAAACAGCTTTCCTTCTGGCTATCACCTTAGCTCGCAGGGTATCGGAACTACAAGCCCTCATGGCTGTGCAGCCTTTTATTTTCCTTCAGGACAGAGTTTCCTTACGAACCAACCCGTCCTTTATGCCAAAGGTGGTATCCAGGGTAGCTTTGAATCAGGCTATCCACTTACCGACCTTTTACCCTAATCCTCAAAACAAAGGGGAGAGACTACTGCATTCTTTGGACATCCACAGACAGCTGCGTTATTATTTGGACAGAACAAAGCCTTTCAGAAAAACAGAACAGCTGTTTGTGTCCTATGCTGTAGGAGCTCAAGGGAAGCCTATTTCCAAACAGACAATCTCAAAATGGATAGCCCACTGCATACGCTTTTGTTGCTCTTTTCATGGTAAAACTGTACCTGCAGGCATCAGATCTCACTCCACAAGGGCCACAGCTACCTCTGCAGCTTTCCTCAGAGGAGTTCCTACCAAAGATATTTTGGAAGCAGCCACTTGGAGTTCTGTGCATACCGTCTCCAAGCACTACCACCTACCATTATACTCCAAAACTAGAGCAGGTTTTGCCACTGCAGTCTTGCAGGGCATCCTGGCTCCTCCTAGTTCCACCTAGTGCCTACCACCCTTTTCTTAGCTTTGGGATTCTACCCATCTGTTATGACTGCAGCTGTATGCACGATGAACATAGTACAGTTTTGTACCTACCATAAATTTAGATGTTAGAGTGCTAATACAGCTGCAGTCCAGGTTTCCCTCCCTCCTTCCCCTCTTGGGACAGGCCTATTGGCTAACACCTCCTCATACAACCTGATTGGGGTATTCATTTATGGTGTATTTGCTTGCAACTACTGTTTTTTGATTATATTGCATTGCTTTATTATATAAATCTATGTATTGCCTTCCTTCTGGGGGCACCTGACATCTGGGGCAAGAAAAACTGAAGAAAATGGCGTCTGCTGGTTCCTTTATACCCCTGTCGCACTGATGTCAGGGAAGAAGCGACGACAACCGACGCCGGACCTAGACTTTGGAATTCGGCCGACCGAGGACCCGCCTGACGGCAGGAAAACCCATCTGTTATGACTGCAGCTGTATTAGCACTCTAACATCTACATTTATGGTAGGTACAAAACTGTACTTTCTGAACATTGCGTCTCAGGGATACAAATTCTCCTTTCACACCCTTACAACCCCAAAAGGGTTCCCAGATCTACCACCAAATCAGTGGGCAGAGGTTCAAAAGCAAATCTATTCCCTGCTGTCTCTGAGGGCAGTAGAGCGTAATGTTCATCGTGTTAAACTGCTGCAGTCATTACACTTGGGTTATCCTGCCGACAGGAGGTCCTGCAATCGGCCAGAGTTCCAAAGTCTTGGTCCGGCGTCTGTTGCTGTCGCTTCTTTCCTGACGTCAGTGCTCCAGGGGTATACAAGATGCATCAGACACCATTTTCTTCAGTCTTTCTGAAAATCAGTTTGCAAGTGCCGGCCGGCCGACTCCTGAGATTTTCGAAGTCGAATTTCAGATCCGAAGTCTTCAATAAAGCTAAGTACCCCGTTGGGGAAACTTTTTTTCTTGCCTCAGACCGATGTCAGAAAAAGTTAATTGTATTTCTTGTGAGAAGCAGATACCTCATAAGGACTTCCACTCTTACTGAATTCCATGCCTAGGCCCTGATCACGACATCACTAGTTGTCGGTTTTGTGCCAGATTTAACAAACGCATTATAAAACAACGTTTTGATTTTGCTTTGCACTACTTTGGCCAAAGTTCAGTTATACAATGCCGTCGGAACAACTGACCTCAATTCATAAAAAAACGCAAGGACAAGGATAAAGACAGGCATCCGAGGTCCAAAACCGACGACGAAACATCTTCTAGGCCAGTCGCCGGTTCACCGGTTCTCAGTGAGGTGCTTTTGCAGCCCCTGACACCCGCTACCTCAGAGCCACAGGCCGCCTCCAAATCCCACGTGGAGACAACTAGGTCTCTGGAAACTCAAGGTATTGGGCCTACGGAAACTAATCCCTCAGATGGGTCCGGAGCCACTGAGCAGGCATCGGCTTCTGAGGGTGTTTTCAAACCTTCACAACTTACCATTAAAGCACCAGCCAAGACAAAAACACCATTAAGGACAAGTAAGCAACTACAGCATTCCCCTGGACAGTCCTCCATGCCTAAGAAATAGATGCTCAAAATGGCCGAAGACCTCATTACTCTAATCAGGGTTTCCATCCCCCTCCTGAGCAAAGGCTTAGGCAGGATACAGACTACGATTCCTCTGATCAGGTTTCCATTTCCTCTGATTCCTGTTCAGACCAGGGATACACTCTACCCCCCTATGAAGACTCTGATGCTGAAGTATCTATCCCTTCAGCCTCTCTTCCTGAGGATTACTCTTTTGGGGAAACTTTACATACCATGAGGGAACATTTCCATTGGGAAAGTCAGGATTATTCAGAATCCAAGAAAAGGCTCAGGGACTTACTTTTATAGCCTCAGCACAGGCCCCTTGCTATTCTGCCTGTTTTAGATATTGTGGATGATGTGTTCTCTAAATCCAGTTTTTCTCCAGATTCTTTGCCCCCTGCACCAGCCAAACCAGATAGGTACTATAGAGTCCCTGACTCTCACAAGTTTCTCTATAAAAACCCTTCTGCTGACCCAGGGCCCCAAAGAGGTTAAGGTTTCCATTGCAAAAAATCCAGTCCCCTCTGACAGAGATTCTAGAGGATTGGATAGATGGTGGAAGAAAGTTTAAACTTCTGCAACTTTAGCAGTAAGGGCTTTAAATTGCCAGTTTCACATGCTTAAGTACCAACAATATTTAATAGCTCAGTTAAAACAGAAAATGCTTACAAGCTCAGAAGCTCCTGACTATAAAGAAATGCAGGATTTATTGCATGCAGTTCAACAGGTGGGAAAACATACTCTGCAATGTGGTTTTGATTCTTTAGAGGCCTCTTGTAGAGCCACAGTTACAGGTTCTGTGATTCGAAGACATGCTTGGTTAAAAGAACAGAGTTTACCTGATCATGTTAAGGCAAAATTATTGGTTGCTCCTTTACAACATGATGCATTGTTTGGTATTAAAGCAGAAGAGGTGTTAAAGAAAATGGAGGATAAAGCTAAATCTATGCAAACAGTCAAACATTTCTTACAGGTACAGCCACCTCCATTTAGCAGAAATTGGCCTACAAAGAATTGGTCCTTTCCAGTGTCAAGACAGGCCACAGAGAGGCAGATACAGACGCCCAAGAGGCAGATCTCAACCCCAAGGCTTTAACAGACGACAGTGGGGTACCCCAACCCCAAAAGGAGGTGAGGACAAATCTCAACCATACAGGAAACAGTCCCAATGACTTCCCCCTTCGTATGCCAAGCACTTCCCTTTTGGCAGCACCCTTAGGGGGAAAACTAGCACTTTATCAAAATTGCCAAACAATCACCCAGGGCAAATGGGTTCTGAATATTGTGTCTCAAGGTTACAGGTTCCACTTTCACACTTTACCAAGGCTAAAAGGAATGCCAAACCTGCCACAAAATCAATGGGCAGAAGCTCAAAAACAGATATCAGCCCTCGTGGACATGAGAGCTATTCAAAAAGTACCACAGCAGGAACAAGGACAAGGATTTTACTCAAGATTCTTCCTGGTCCCCAGAAAGGACAAAGCCTGGAGACCCATACTAGACCTTTCAACTCTAAATACTTACCTGGAGGTTCCGAAATTCAAAATGTTGACACTACAGCAGCTTCTTCCCATGCTGGGCAAGAAGGCTTGGCTTGTTACTCTGGACCTTAGAGGCATACCTGCATGTCCCTATCAGACAAAATTGCAGAAGATACCTCAAATTGAAAGCTGGTACAATGCACTACCAATTCTCTGCATTGCCCTTTGGCTTATCTACTGCACCCAAGGTCTTTACAAAGTGCCTGGCACCAGTAATTGCATTTTGCAGACAAAAAGGAATTGAAATATATCCATACCTGGACGACTGCCTTCTTTAAGCAGAGACGAAGGACATTCTTCTAAAGCATCTGGCGTTTGTAAAAAGGTTGCTAATTTCAGTCTAGGGTACACAGTAAACGAAAATAAGTCAAATCTAGCACCCTCACAACAGATAATATTCTTGGGTACCAGCTTAAATACAACTGCCCAGATGGCTTAGCTCACACCAGACAAACAAGGGCAACTGACTCAATATTTTCAACTAATGGCAAAAAAGTCCCATCCCCTTGCAGGAAAAATTCTGCAGGCCCTGGAATTCATGGCATCCTGCATACTAATTCCATATGCCAGACTGCATATGAGGAAATTACAATGGTATCTGAAGTGTTTGGACTCAGCAATCTCACAGCTTAGTAGCAGTAATACAGTACAGTTTTGTACCAACCATAAATGTAGATGTTCGAGTGCTCATACAGCTGCAGTCATTACAGATGGGTTATCCTGCCGTCAGGTGGGTCCTCGGTCGGCCGAATTCCAAAGTCTAGGTCCGGCGTCGGTTGTCGTCGCTTCTTCCCTGACGTCAGTGCGGCAGGGGTATAAGAGAGGCAGCTGACGCCATTTTCTTCAGTTTTTCTTGCCCCAGATGTCAGGTGCCCCCAGAAGGAAGGCAAAACATAATATTATGCAAACATGCAATGAAGATAAATCAAAAACAGTAGTTGCAAGCAAATACACCATAAAAGAATACCCCAAATAGGTTGTATGATAAAGGTGTTTGTCATAAGGCCTGTCCTAAGAGGGGATAGAGGGAGGGTAACCTGGACTGCAGCTGTATGAGCACTCTAACATCTACATTTATGGTAGGTACAAAACTTTTACTATGTTCATCGTGCATACAGCTGCAGTCATTACAGATGGGTAGAATCCCAAAGCTAAGTAAGGGTGGTAGGTACTAATTGGAACTAGGAGGGGCAAGGATGCCCTGCAGGACTGCTGTGGCAAAGCCCGCTCTAGATTTTGAGTATAGTGGAAGGTGGTAGTGCTTGGAGAAAGTGTGCACTGAACTCCAAGTAGCTGCTTCCAAAATGTCCTTGGTAGGGACCCCCCCTGAGGAAAGCTGCAGAGGTAGCTGTAGCCCTGGTGGAGTGGGATCTGATGTGTACAGGCACAGATTTTCCATGAAATGAATAACAAAAGCGTATGCAGTGAGCTATCCATTTTGAAATTGTCTGTTTGGAAATGGCCTTTCCTTGAGCACCTGTAGCATAGGACACAGAGCTGCTCAGATTTCCTGAATGACTTTGTTCTATCCAAGTAATAACAAAGTTGTCTGTGAATATCCAAGGAATGTAGTAGTCTCTTTGTTCTGTGGATTTGGATAAAAGGTAGGTAAATGAATAGTCTGATTCAAAGCTACACTGGATACTACCTTTGGCATGAAGGTAGGGTTGGTTCGTAAGGAGACTCTGTCCTGATGGAAAATGATGAATGGTTGCACAGCCATGAGGGCCTGTAGCTCCGAAACCCTGCATGCTGAGGTAATGGCCAGAAGGAAGGCTTTTTTCCACGGCAAGTATTGTAACTCTGTTGAACTGGCTCAAAGGGAGGCAGGGTCAGCATTTCCAATACGAAGTTGAGGTCCCAAGCTGGAACTGGTGGTTTCCGTGGGGGTTTTATATTTTTTGCCCCTCATTAGGAACTGCCTTAATAGAGGATGTGAGAATAAAGGAGGATCTGTATTGTATTGTGCAGAAATGGCTGAAGTGTGGATCTTGATGGAGGAGAAGGAAAGGCCACTGTTTAACATCTTGGCTAGGTACTGTAAAATTTGAGGTATATTTATTACCCAAGGATTGTGGCCCTTTTCTTGATTCCAGGAACAAAATCGTTTCCATTTGGCGGAGTAGGTTTTTCTAGTAGAGGGTCTTCTGGCCTCCAAGATGACATCCTGCACCTCCTTGGAGAGGGGAGTCTGTTGGGAAATTAAGGTATTCTCCATGCAGCTAGATTTAAGGTTTAGAGCTGGCTGTGAAGGGTTTTGTAGTTGTGCTGGGACAACAGAAGAGGAACTAGAGGTAGTATCCATGGTGGTGAGTGTGACAGGCTCTTTAGGAGAGGATACCAGTGCTGTCGTGGCCAGTCTGGAGCAATGAGAATCATTTGTGGCCTCTCTGCTCTGGCTTTTAATAGAACTTTGGTCAGTAGAGGAAGAGGCAGGAAGGCATAGACTGTCAATGTTTTCCAATTGAAGGAGAGTGCGTCCACTTTCCAGGCCTGTGGATGATAGGTCCTTGAACAGAATTTTTTCAACTGGTAATTTCTGTGGGTAGCAAATAGATCTGTGTCTGGCTGTTCCCATGCCTGAGTTATCTTTGAGAAGACTTGAGGATGCAACTTCCATTTGTGTGGGTCTGTCATATTTCTGCTTAAGTTGTCTGCCAGTGTGTTTTCTTTCCCTGGCAGGAATTGTGCCTGTAGTTGAATTTGTAATTCCACTGCTGTGTTCCACTGGGTCATGGCTTGCCTGCACAGGGGGTATGAATGAGTTCCCCCCCTGTTTGTTTATGTACCACAGGACTTTGGTGTTGTCTGTCCTTATCAATAGCTGGCCTGGATGCAGTAGTTCTTTGAAGGTCATAAAAGCATTTTGCACGTCTAGCATCTCCTTTTGGTTGATGTGTAGGTGCTTCTATTTTTGGGACCATTTTCCCTGAATGCACTGATCTGCCATGTGTGCTCCCCAGGCGTAGTCTGAGGCGTCCGTTGTGATGATTTGAGTTGCTTGAGGTAAACAGAAAGGGAGACCGGTTTCTTTGGCATGCTTGAGCCCACCACAAAAATTCCTTTTGAAGGCATGGAATGAGTGGTATAATTGTTTCCAAGCTGTGGCTGTGTTGAGACCATAAGTTTTTTAGGTACCATTGTGGTTTCCTCATATGCAGCTTTGCACATGGTATCCGTAGGATGCAAGATGCCATGAATCCCAGAGCCTGCAGGACTTACCTTGCAGTTAGTCTGGTTAAAGTTGCCATTTTGTTGAAGTATTGAGACAGCTGCTCTTGTTTGTCTGGCGTGAGGTAGGCCATCTGGGTGGTTGTATTTAAGCTGGCACCCAGGATTATTATCTGTTGAGAAGGTATTAGTTTTGATTTTTTGTTCACTGTGTATCCCAGGTAGTTTAACAGTTTTATTACAAACGCCAGATGCTGCAATAGAATGTCCTTGCTGTCCGCTTGGATCAGGCAGTCGTCCAGATATGGGTAGATTTGTATTCCTTGTTGTCTGCAGAAGTTAATTACTGATGCCAGGCATTTCGTAAACACTCTGGGCACAGTAGATAAGCCAAAGGGCAATGCAGAGAATTGGTAATGGGTTGAACCTGCAAGAAATCTGAGGTATCTTCTGCAATCTTGTCTGATAGGGACATGCAGGTATGCCTCCTTGAGGTCCAGCGTTACCAGCCAAGACTCCTTGCCCAGCATGGGAAGAAGCTGCAGTAATGTGAGCATCTTGAATTTTGGTAACACTAGATATGTGTTTAGGATGGATAGGTCTAAGATGGGTCTCCAATCTTTGTACTTCCTTGGTACCAGAAATAGTCTGGAATAAAAACCTTGACCTTGTTCTTTTGCAGGTACCTCTTGAATTGCTTTCATATCCATGAGAGCGGAAATTTGTCTTTGTGCCTCTGCCCATTGATTTTGTGGCAGGTTTGGCAAACCTTTCATTTTTGGAAGGGTGTGAAAGTGGAACATGTAGCCTTGGTCTCTAATGTCCAGAATCCATTTGTCTTGTAACAATGTGCCAGTTTTTTGAAAATAATGCCAGTTTTCCGCCCAAAGGTGCTGCCATTATAGCTTTGTTTGGCAGGCATAGGGGGAAGTCATTGTGTCTGTTTTCTAAATGACTGTGGTCTATCTTCTCCACCTCTTGGGGTTGGTGCTTGCCACTGTCTAGCTCTGTAAGATCCTTGAGGTTGTCCTCTACCCCTTGGGTGTCTGTATCTGCCCCTTTGAGATCAGTCCGTGGCTGGAAAGGACCAATTTTTTGAAGGCCAGTTTCTGCTGAAGCGTGGGGGTTGCACCTGCAAGAAATCTTTAACTGTTTGCATAGATTTCACGTTTTCCTCCATTTTCTTTAGTACCTCCTCAGCTTTAACACCGAACAATACATCTTTTTGAAGTGGTGCATCTAATAACTTTGCTTTGACATGATCTGGTAAGGATTGCTCTTTGAGCCAAGCATGTCTACGTATGACAGACCCTGTGACAGCAGCTCTACATGAGGCCTCCTAAAGCATCAAAACCACACTGCAAGGTATGTTTACCCACTTGCTCTGCTCCATGCAACAAATCCTGCAACTCTTTCAAAATCTGGTTCTGTTTGTCATTTTGCTTTTCAGCTGAGATAACAAAAACTGTTGGTACTTTAACATATGAAATTGACAGTTTAATGCCCTCATGGTTAAAGTGGCTGATGTATACACCTTTTCCCCCCACCTTTCTAATGCTCTGGAATCTCTCTCTGAAGGTAAAGGGTTTTTAGCAGTAGAGGCCTTTATCCCCTTGGGACCCTGTGAGATTGCTTCTGGGTCAGCAGTATGGCTTTTATAAAGGAACTGGTGAGAATCAGGAACCCGGTAATATCTGTCTGGTTTAACAGGGGCTGGAGGTAAAGAATCTGGATTAAGACTGGCTTCTGTGTACAGATCATCCAAAATATCTAAAACAAGAGGGATAGCCAGGGGCCTATGCTGGGGGAGCAGTAGAAATTCCCTGAGCCTTTTCTTGAAATCTGAATAATCTTGGCCTTCCCAGTGGAAGTGCTCCCTCAATGTATGCAGGGTTTCCCCAAAAGAGTGGTCCTCGGGGGGGGGGGGGGGCCTAGGGAATAGACTCCTCAGCATCAGAGTCTTCAAAAGGGGAATTGGCATAATCCTGGTCCTCAGAATGGTCTGAGGTAATAGAAGCCTGGTCTGAGGAAGGGTAGTCCTCCTCCAATCTGGGTCTTTTGTCAGAGGGGGGTTGAGAACCCCTGATGAGTTATCAAATCCTCAGCCATTTTAAGCATCTGTTTTTTAGGCATAGGGCCTTGAGAGGAGGTCTGAGGACCCTGTTTTTTAGTTTTGATGGCAGCTTTAGATTTAGTGAAGGATTTAATAGAGAAGGTGGTAGGCCTGAAGACGCCTTCAGAAATGGCAGGCCTCACTACATTTTCGGTTTCCCCGCCAAGAGTGGCGTCGGTATCTGCCGTGGGAATAGAGACAGAGTAGCCTGCGACCTCGGGTACTGAAGACACCGGTAAAATAGCTTCATCGGTAGTCAGGGGCTGCGTAGGCGCCTCGCTGAGAACCGGAGAACCTGTAGCCGGCCTAAGCGTGGTTTCAGTACTCGGTGCAGACCTCTGATGTCGGTCCTTGTCTTTGCGTCTTTTGCCTAAAACTGGCGCCGGTGTATCCGATGACATGATATAATTAAATTTTTTGCCAAAATAATGAAGGGCAAACTCCGCCCGGCGCTTAATAGTGCGTTTATTGAATCTAGCGCAAAAACGGCAGGCCGAGACATCGTGGTCGGGCCCTAAGCAAGGTATGCAGAAAGTGAAAATCCTTGTGCGGTATTTGCTTCCCACAAGAAATGCAATTATTAACTTTGTCTGACAGCGGTCTGAGGCAGTTAAAGTTTCCCCAACGGGGTACTTAGCTTTAAAGAAGACTTCATCTGAAATACTGTTCATAAGTCTCAGGAGCTGGCCGACCGGCACTTGCGAACTGCTTCTGCTTCAGGCACCGCGCGGCAAGAAAGACCGGAGAAAATGGCGTTGGCTGTCTCTTTTATACCCCTGCTGCACTGACGTCAGGGAAGAAGGGCGACAACCGACGCCGGACCTAGACTTTGGAATTCGGCCGACCGAGGACCCGCCTGACGGCAGGATAACCCATCTGTAATGACTGCAGCTGTATGCACGATGAACATCAATAATTCCCTGCCTACAACAGGAGTTTCGATGGTGGGCACAGGCATGTCACCTCAACAAGGGTCAGCCTTTCACTCTACCCACAGCCAGGCAGACACTAACAGATGCTTCGGACTACGCCTGGGGAGCACACATGGCAGGAAAATGTATTCAGGGCAAGTTGGCTGTTCAAAATGCCCTAACAGCTTTCAAGGACCTTCTGCTTCCAGGACATTTATTATTGAAGACAGACAACACCACAGTAATGTGGTGTACATAAGCAAGGGGGCACTCATTCTTATCCCCTATGCAGGCAAGCCATGACCTTGTGGAACGCGGCTCTAACTTAAGTTCATCTGCAAGCACAATTCCTGCCAGGAAAGAAGAATACTCTGGCAGACTATCTAAGCAGAAATATCATGGACCCTCACGAATGGAAACTGAATCCACAAATCTTCAGCATGGTAACGCAAAAATGGGGATGCCCAGACATGGATCTTTTTGCCTCCCCACTGAATTGCCAACTACAAAAATTCTGCGCAAGGACTTATCACACACAAGCATGGAAAGTGTATGCTCTCTCGTTCAGCTGGAAAAGCCTAAAAGTTTATGCCTTCCCACCACTGCCTCTCCTTTCGAAGGTACTCCTAAAAGCCAGACAAGAAAAACCACAGATGATCCTGATTGCTCCAGACTGGCCACGCCAGCACTGGTACCCAATCTTAAAGAGCTTAGCTCAAGGCCCACCATGGATTTTGCCTCAATTTCCAAACCTTCTGACTCAACAAAACAATCAGATCCTGCACGCTCAGCTCAAAACCCTAAACCTGGCTGCATGGCAGATTCATTAGTCAAACAGGCAACACCTCTCTCTAAAGCTGTTATGGATGCCATTTTGGAGGCCAGGAGGCCTAGCACCAGGAAATCTTACTCAGAAAAATGGAAGAGATTCTGTGCCTGGAACCAGGCTCAAAACCTTGACCCTCTTGTCCCAAACATTTCTCAGATTTTACAATACTTAACTGAGATGCTGGACAAGGGCCTATCCTTCTCATCAATTAAGATCCACTCCTCTGCCATTTCAGCACATTACAACATGGATCCTCCTTTATTCTCTCATCTCTTGCTGAAGCAGTATCTCAGAGGGGCTAAAAACATAAGACCGCCCCTGAGAGCACCAACTTGGGACCTCAATTTTGTTTTGGAAAAACTGACCCTGCCACCTTTTGAGCCAGCCAATTCAGCCGATCTAAAATTTTTATCATGGAAAACAGCTGTGCTCCTGGCAGTAACTTCAGCACGAAGAGTCTCAAAGCTACAGGCATTAATGGCAGTGGAACCTTTTATTTTTCATCAGGACAGGGTTTCTTTAAGGACAAACCCTACCTTTATGCCAAAGGTGGTATCTAGTGTGGCTCTTAACCAAACCATCCATTTGCCAACCTTTTATCCAAACCCCCAGAATAAAGGGGAGAAACTTCTGCACTCTTTGGACATACACAGGCAGCTACACTTGTACTTGGACAAAAGAAAAGCTTTCAGGAAAAGTGAGCAACTGTGTTTGTAGCATATGCTGCAGGATCACAGGGCAAGGCTGTTTCAAAGCAGACCATCTCCAAATGGATAGGACACTGTATTTGTTACTGCTACACACAGCATGGGAAATCTGCCCCTAATAACATTAGGCCACATTCTACCAGAGCAAAAGCCACCTCAACAGCCTTTCTCAGAGGAGTACCAACCAAGGAAATTTTGGAGGCTGCAACTTGGGAGTTCAGTGCACACCTTTACCAAGCATTACCACTTGCCTCTTTACTCTAAATCCAGAGCAGGATTTGCCACTGCAGTTCTGCAGAGCCTCATAGCCAAACCTAACTCTTTATAGACCAGCCACCCAACCTCAGCTTTGGGATTCTACCCAAGTGTAATGACTGCAGCAGTGTAACATGAACATAGTACAGTTTTGTACCTACCGTAAATGTAGATGTTCGAGTGTTCACACTGCTGCAGTCCAGGTTACCCTCCCTCCATCCCCTCTGTCCTACCTGGACTTATCTATACCTTTCTGTCCTATACAACCTTTGTGGTGTATTTGCTTGTAACTGAAGGTATTGTTTTCTTTTTATATACATGTTTTATTAGCAATATGTATTGCCTACCTACTTGGGGGCACCTGACATCTGGGGCAAGAAAAATTGAAGAAAATGGCGTCTGATGCAACTTGAATACCCCTGGCGCACTGACGTCAGGGAAGAAGCGACAGCAACTGACACCGGACCAAGACTTTGGAACTCTGGCCGACTGTGGGACCGCCTGATGGTAGGATAAACCAAGTGTAATGACTGCAGCAGTGTGAACACTCGAACATCTACATTTATGGTAGGTACAAAACTGTACTTTCCTGCAGAACATTTAGGACAAGGCTTCTACTCCAGACTTTCTCTGGTACCCAGAAAAGAGGGCATCTGACACCCCATCCTCTATCTATCCATTCTAAGCACCTTCCTGGTGATCCCAAAATTCTCACCCTCCAGCAGCTGCTACCCATACTCTGCTAGGATGCCTGGATATAGCCACCCTGGATCTAAGAGGCCTACCTCCACAGTCCTATCAGGGAATCATGCAGAAAATATCTCTGCTTCAGGGCTGCATCTCAACACTTTCAGTTTTCTGTGCTTCCCTTTATCTTATCTAATGCTCCCAGAGTTTTCACAGAATGCCTGGCTGCAGACATTGCTTTTTGCAGGTAAAGAAATCAGATTTACTCCTTAGATGACTGCCTTATTCAGGCAGACAGCCAGGAAAAGCTACTCAAGCACCTGGCCTTTAAGAGCCTACTAACCTCCCTAGGGTACACAATCAGCAAAAGAAATCCAAAACGGGTGCCCACCCAAAGGATAATCTTCCTGGGAGCAAGTCTGGACACAGCATCCCAGGTAGCTTACCTTACACCAGAGACACAAATTTTCCTGTCAGCCTAATTCTTTCAACTGGCCACCAGGCCCCAGCTTTCTGCAAGAAAAATCCTCCAAGCTCTGGGGTTCGTGGCATCTTGCATACTCATTCCATCTGCCACACTGCATATGAGGAAACTTCAGTGGTACCTTAAGAGCCTTTGGTGTCAACACTGTCAAGACCTGGAAACTGTTCTATCTTTAATTCCTTGCCTCAGAAAGGAATTTCTTTAGGCAACAGCATGCTCCCCACATCAAGGGACTGCCCTTCTCCCCAGACCCTCACCACAGACTCATCAGACTACGCTTGGGTGCACACCTGGACGGCAGGTGCATACAGGGCCAATGGAGCCCACAGCAAATCCCCCTTCACATCCATTAAATAGAGATGATGACTGTGCAGCAAGCCTTGATAGCTTTCAAACCCCTTCTCTCTCCAGGGATTCTCCTGATCAAAGCAGAACACCACTGTGATGTGGTACATCAACAAGCAGGGAGGAACTCTCTCATACCCCCTATGCATGCTGGCCAGGACCATTTGGCTCGCATCCTCTTCCATGCAGCTACACCTGTTAGCACAGTACCTACCAGGCTCTCAACTCCTTGGCAGACCAATTAAGTATAAGCCTTCTGCACTCACACAAGTGGCAGCGCAACAGAAGTACCTTCACTGTAATCGCTCAGAAATGAGGCACCCCGAAGGTCGACCTCTTTGGCTCCCACACCAACCATCAGCTCAGCAAATTCTGCACTAGGGAGCATTACTACATGGCTTGGAAAGTGGATGCCCTGTCCTTCCCCCGGGTCAACCTCTTGGTCTGCCTTTCCTTCCCTACCTCTCACCCCCAGGGTACTGCTCAAAATAAGGGAGAAAAAACCAAGGACCATTCTTATAGCTCCAGACTGGCCCAGACAGCACTGGTACACCTTTCTGCGCAGCCTGTCCCCGCTGCCTCCATGTCATTTTCCGCAGATTCAAACCACCTAACCCTGAGGGAAGGGGAATTTATGCATCTTCAATTGCAGACACTCAGTTTGGCAGCTTGGCTTATTCCCTAACCCTGAACCAATCTGCCATCCTCAATAAACGGGTTCTGGATGTTATCCGTGAGGCCAGATGCTCTAGCACCAGAAAGTCTTAGATATATGGAAAAGGTTCTGCACCTGGATCTAGGCTAAGGGGGGCCAGTATGGCACAGCCCGCCATCCCATTCATTCTGGATTGCTTAGCTGACCTACTACACAGTGGTCTCTCCTTTTCTATAAAAATTCACACACCTGCTATTTCTGCTCATTTTCCCACTGAGCAACCCCTTTTCTCACACCCTTAGATCAAACAGTTCCTCAGAGGGGCTAGCAACTTGAGGCCCCCCAGAAGGGCACCAACACCAGTTTCTTCAGCAGAGCTAAAATTTCTCTCCTGGAAGACTGCCTTTCTGCTGGCCATCACTTCAGCTAGAAGAGTCTCTGAGCTGCAAACTCTCATGGCTGTGGAACCCTTCATCTTCCATGCAGACAGGGTATCCTTAAGAAGTAACCCATCCTTCATGCCCAAGGTGGTGTCCAGTGTAGCTGTCAACCAATCCATTCATTTGCCCACCTTCTTTCCCAATCCCTGGAACAAGGGAGAAAGGATTCTTCACTCTCTAGATGTGCACATACAGCTCCGGTACTATCTGGACAGGACTAAATCATACAGAAAGTCTAAACAATTATTGGTTAGCTTTCCTGCAGGGGTGGAAGACAAAGCCATCTCCAAGCAAACCATTTCCAAATGGATGGCACACTGCATCCATTTCTGCTACAAGCAGCATGGTAAGCCTCCCCCCAAGGGGGTCAGGACACACTCCACCAGAGCAGTCTCCACCTCTGCAGCTTTCCTCAGAGGAGCCCCACCCGGGACATCCTGGAGGCTACCACATGGACATCTGTTCACACATTCACCAAACATTGCCACCTACCTCTCTCCTCCAAATCCAGGGCAGAGTTTGCCTCTGCAATTTTGCAGGGCATCCTAGCCGTCCCCTAGCTTCCTTGACTGCCTCCACCCATTTCCTCAGCTTTGCGATTCTACCCAAATGTGATGACTGCAACAGTGAAACACTAAACCTAGTACAGTTGTGTACACTTAACATAAATGTAAATGTTAGTGTATTCACTGTTGCAGTCATCACATTTGAGTTATCTGCTTGCAGTAGCAGTCAGTCGGACTGATTAACAAAGTCTTGGGTCCTACGTCTGTTTACGGTCTCCTCTTCCATGACTTCAGGTCGTCTGGTATAAAACATGCAGCCAACGTCATATCAGTTTTTCTTGCCGTGCGGTGCCCAAAACAGAAGCAGTTAGCAAGTGCTGGTCGGCAGACTCCTGAAATTTCCGTTTGAGTTTCAGAACCAAAGTGTTTAACTAAAAGCTAAGTACCCCATTGGGGAAACATTTTCTTGCTCTAAATCGATGTCGGTAAAAGTAAATAATTGCATTTCTTGTGGAAAGAAATACCTCATAAAGATTTTCATTCGTACTGTATTCCTTGCCTAGGCCCGGACCATGATGTACCTCACTGTCTGTTTTGTGCCTTATTTAAACCATGAAGTATCCATCGTCTGTATATTTTTGCTTCTAAATATTTTGGTGCTCGTTTTAATTATCCCGATATGTCTTTGGTAAGCCATCCAACTACAGACATTCCAAAAAAACACAAAGATAAAGATGAAGGTCGCAGAGGCGCTGGTACTCAGTGAGGCGCTTTTGCAGCCCCTGATGCCCGCTACTTCATATTCACAGAGACCCATTTGGAGTCCGGTATGCCGCGAGTTGCTTCAACTTTGGAACCTGCGGATGTCTTTGTCTTGGATGGGTCTGGAGCTGCTGTGCAGGCACCGGCTTCTGAGGGTGTATTCAGGCCTACGGACTTGCATATTAAACCAACACCATCTTCTTCTTCAAGGCCTAAAACCCGAACCATGCCTAGAGAACTGACACCCAGCCGCATGGTCAGGCCTCTCTGCCCAAAAAAAAAAATCAAATTATAAGACTGACTTGAATACCTTATTACTTTATTCAGGGGAAGCCAACCTTCCCCCTCTGAAACCCTGGACTGAGTTTGCTTATGATACTTCTGACCTGGATTCTGAAATTTCTTTTTCCTCTGATGACCAGCATTTACCCTTATCTACCTATGAGGATTCTGATGCTGAGGACTGTATTCCCGCTGCTTCCCCCCCAGAGGATATCTCATTTGGTGAAACCTTGCATACTCTGTGAGCATTTTTGTTGGGAAAGTCAGGGTTTCTCTGATTCTAAAAAGAGGCATAGGGATTTCTTACTCCTTATCCAGCACAGGCCTTTAGCTATACCTCCTGTACTGGACAAAGTTGATGCCGTTTCGGTATCTGGCATGGCCTCTGACTCCCTACCTCCTGCTCCCAGAAAACCTGATAGATATTACAGGGTTCCTGACTCTCTCAAGTTCCTTTTCAAAAATCCTACTGCGGATCCTGAGACCATTTCACAGGGACCCAAGGGCATTACAGCTACTACTGCTAAAAATCCTGCCCCCTCTGATAGGGACTCCAGGGCGCTGGATAGATGGGGTAAGAAGTTCTACACTTCTGGAACTTTGACCATTAGGGCCTTGAATTGGCAGTTTCATATGTTAAAGTATCAGCAACATATTATTGGAATGCTTAAACAGAAAATGATGATTCCTGACTCTGCTGAAAATAAGGATTTACAGGTGTAGGACCCAAGACTTTGTTAATCAGTCAGACTGAGGGCTACTGCAAGCAGATAACTCAAATGTGATGACTGCAACAGTGAAACACTTGCAACATATGTGTACCAGTCCTGGATGTTCTAATGTGGTTTTGATTCACTAAAAGCATCTTGCAAGGCTGCTGTAACTGGGTCTGTACTTAGAAGGTATGCTTGGCTTAAGGAGTAATCCTTGCCAGATTATGTTAAAGCAAAATTACTGAATGGTGCCTTAAATCAGGACTGCCTGTTAGGGAACAAGGCAGAACAACAACTTAAGATGGAGGAAAAAGCTAAATCTATGCAAACAGTTAACGATTTTTTACAAGTACATCCTCCCAAGATTTAGTAGGCATTGGCCTTCTAAGAATTGGTCCTTTCATGCCTCTTACAGACCTTCTCAGTCCCAGCCCAAATCCAGTAGAGCATCCAGGCTTCAGTCCCAGGGGACGCACAGGACTAAGTAGTGGGGCGGCCTCAGCTTCCAAATCTGGGCATAATAAAACTCCCCCGTTATGGTAAACTGTCTCAATGATTTCTTTATAAAACTTCCAAGCACTTCACTTCCTTTGGGGGGAAAGATTGCACTGCATGCAAAGAACTGGGGACTTATTACCCAGGACAAATGGGTTTTTAAATAGTGTCCCAAGGATACAGATTTCACTTCCACAGGTTACCAACTCCAAGCGGTTGGCCAGATCTACCTCCAAATCAGTGGGCAGAGGCACAAAAGCAAGTACTCTCTCCCTTAAGCATAGGGTCTATTTATTTGGTACCAGAAGAGGAAAAGGGACAAAGATGTCCTTCAAGGATGCATCTGCAGTCCTTACAAATGGGTTGTCCTGTCGTCAGGCAGCCCTTCGGTCGGCCGGATTCCAAAGTCTGGGTCTGGCCTCGGCTGGTGTCGCACTTCACCCGACGTCATAGCTGCAGTTATTCTGGTATAAAGGCATCAGCCGACGCCATTTTCCTCAGTCTTTCTTGCCGCGTGGCGCCCGAAGCAGAAGCTGTTCGCAAGTGCCGGTCGGTCAGATCCAGAGATTACTACTACCGAATACTACTTCGAAGACTTCTAAAAAGCTAAGTACCCCGTTGGGGACTCTTTCTTGCCTCAGCCGATGTCAGAGAAAGTGAATAACTGTTTATCTTGTGGGAAACAAATACCTCATAAAGATTTCCACTCCTACTGTATACATTGTTTAGGCCCAGACCACGACGTAGCAGCTTGTCTAGCCTGCGCTTCTTTTAATCGACCGACGCTTAGACGTCGGTCTGTACTTCCTGGTACCCAGAAAAGACAATTCATGGTGTCCTATCCTGGACCTGTCTACTCTAAACACCTTTTTGGTGATTCCAAAATGCAAGATGCTGACTCTTCAATTGCTTCCTATGCTAGGCAAATATGCCTGGTTGGCAACACGATTTAAAGGAAGCATACCTGCACATTCCAATCAGGGAATCTTGCAGAAGATACCTGCGCTTCAAAGTAGGCTACACTCACTATCAGTTCTCTGCACTGCCCTTTGTGAATATCCTGTGCGCAGCAGATAAGCCAAAGTGCCTAGTTCCAGTCATTGCATTTTGCAGGCAAAGAAATATTCAGATATACCCATACCTGGACGATTGTCTAATTCAGGCAGAAAACCAGGACATACGTTTGAATTATCTGGCTTTTGTACAAAGGGTTCTAACTTGTCTGGGGTACACCATAAACAAAAAGAAATCACACCTGGTACCCTGTCAACAAATTATATTCCTGGGAGCAAGCTTGAATACAACTTCCCAGATGGCTTTCCTCCCGCCAGAGAAATTCACTTGACAACCTAGTTCAAACAAGTGGCAGAAAAACACTGCTATCTGCAAGGCAAATACTACAAGCCTTGGGGTTCATGGCCTCCGGCATTCTTCTAATTCCATATGAAATGCTGCATATGAAGAAACTACAATGGTATCTAAAAAGCCTATGGTGTCAACACTGAGTCTAGAAGCAATGATTTCTATTGTACCTTATCTACGCCTAGAGTTTGGTGGGCAGAGGCCTGCCACCAAAACGAGGGACTACCATTCACACTACCCCCTGCCGCACAAACCCTAACAGACCTATCAGACTATGCATGGGGGGCACACCTGGCAGGGAAGTGCATTCAGGGCAAATGGAACCAAAGTCAAATGCACCTGCACATCAATCTAAAAGAAATTATCTGAAGTAGTTAACTTCATTTGGGCATCAACCTATGGGTCTTTGGATCCGAGCTGGCAGTTTCCAACAGCTGAGATCCGAGCTCCAAGCTCCTCCCCCTACCCTTAATCCCCTGCCATCCCTACCTGACCTCAGATCTAGTTTGCAGCGGTTAAAGCCAGCAGCTTGATCTTTGAGTTCCAGACGTCGGTTGTTTCTTAGCAAGACTTGTGAGAAACTTTAATCTTTTTCTTTTACTTTCCTGTTAGAAAAAGTGTGTTTGTGAGTGATTAGCATCCCCTCGTAGTTTTTCTCTCTACACATTTTAATTTAGCTTACCCCCCCCCCCCCTCATGAGAGCATTAGGGCATGTATCTGTGTGTGATTGGGGCCTAGTGTGTGTCCTTTTCTTCGTATAATGTCTGAGGCCCCAAAGACATTTTTTTCTAAATGTACCGAGTGTGGCCCTAAGCTATCCGCAGCGGATGGCCACACTTGGTACATGTTGTTCCTTGGGGTTGAACACCTCTCCTCTGGCTGCACTATTTGTGCGGCGTTCAACCCCAGGGCACTTAAGGACCGGAGGTCGAAGTTGATTCTGGCGGGACTTCTGCCCCCGGACTCTGCTCTGACCTCCGGTCCCCCCGTGGTGCCTGCCGCAGCCACGACAGTACCCACGACTGCTTCCCTTCCCCTGGCCGGGACTCTACCTCCCACCTTGGGCCAGGAGGATAGGGAAGCCAGAAAAGAGAAGCGCAGGGAGAAGCACCACATGCGGCGGGCCGAGGGCTCTAGATTGGCCCTGTCAGCTAAGTGGGCTTCTCCCTCCAAGACCTCCGAGCCTTCTCCTTCCTGGCTCCGGTCACCTTGCTTCTCACCGGAGGAGGAGGAGGCCCGGTCTTCCTCGAGGTCATCGAGGCAGCACTACCGTCCCACCTCAGTGGCCTCCCCTAGGTCGACCAAAAGCTTAACGGATGCAGATTTGGACCGGATGATGAGAAGATTCCTCCAGGCCCAACTGCAGATGGGAGTGCTCCTGCCTCCCCCTCCTCCGGGGGGGGGGGAGCTCGACCCCCTTTTTCACCCCGACAGTACCCACGACTGCTTCCCTTCCCCTGGCCGGGAATCAACCTCCCACCTTGGGCCAGGAGGATAGGGAAGCCAGAAAAGAGAAGCGCAGGGGGAAGCACCACATGTGGCGGGCCGAGGGCTCTACATCGGCCCCGCCAGCTAAGTGGGCTTCTCCCTCCAAGACCTCCGAGCCTTCTCCTTCCCGGCTCCGGTCACCTTGCTTCTCACCGGAGGAGGCCCGGTCTCCCTCGAGGTCATCGAGGCAGCACTCCCGTCCCGCCTCGGTGGCCTCCCCTAGGTCGACTAAAAGCTTAACGGATGCAGATTTGGACCGGATGATAAGATTCCTCCAGGCCCAACTGCAGATGGGAGTGCTCCTGCCTCCCCTCTCCTCAGGGGGGGAGCTCGACCCCCTTTTTCGCCCCGATTGCTCCTTCTCCAACCCGCTTCCTGGGTTTGGAGTTCTCAGAGCAGAGTGGCGTTGTAGCCGGGGGTGTGTCGGTGCCGATAGTATCGGGTACTTCGGCGCCGACAGCGCCCTCGAGTCTGTCTGGTCCCTTTTCGGCGGATCTGAGCTCTCTGAGCCGAGAGCTGAGCTTCGGATCCGAGGGTGTCAGTGTGCCTTAGGCTCCGTCCAGGTCGGAGCATACTGGCCCGTCAGATCCGGCCCTGATCCGCTCGTCTGATCCGAGGGAGGGTTTGCTGTCTGATCCCAGAGAAAGCTCTCCTTCGGCTTTCGACGTGGTGGAGAGGGCTCTGTCGAGGAATTCCAGGCTCCCGGCCACAACTACAGCTCCACCCCGCACTCCCTCTCAGTTGGTTCTGACTTCTATCACCCGGCCCCAGGGACAGCCTGCTCTAACGTCCCAGGTAGTTCCCTTGTTGGGACATGAGCCTGGTGAGGCCTCCTCGGACAGCCCCCCCGAGGAGGTCCCTCACAAGCGCAAGTGCAAAAGGAGGCACGTGGACTCCCCTGAGTCCTTGACCGAGGACACAGATTTGGAGGAAGGGGAAGGCTCCCCAAGATCACCCCCGGAAGAAGTCTCCTTTGGAGACATCATGGAGATGCTCAGAATAAGGGGAGGGTGGTCCGCCCCAAAGCCTATCTCGGACGAGTCTGTGTTCCTGGAGGCATTTGAAGCAGGCCCTTCTACCTCTTGGGTGTTCCCTCCAGCCGACCCCCTGGTAGACCTGATCACTACCAGGGCGTGGAATGAGCCGGACACTGTGGAGCCCGTCCCGAAGAGACCTGATAGGATACTTGGCCCCCCCTTATACAGAGTGCACTGGAGTAAGGGATCCCCGGTAGATGCCATGTTGGTGGCGGCAGCCACCAAGAGGGAACTGGCCCAAGAAAGTCCCTCTGTCCATCCTCCTAGCAAGGAATCTCGGGTGATGGACTGCCTTGGGAAGCGAGTCTTCAGTTCAGCTACCTTCTCGGTAAGGTCACTGAACTACATGGCACATGTCATACGGCTCCAGCGAGACCTTATTAAAGAGTACGCTGGGTCGCCCCTGGAGTCCATGTCGGTGGAGGACAAGCAGGTGTACTCTGCCTGAATGGTCACTCTAAGGTCGTATTTCTAATACCTCTGTGCGGCTACTAACCCATGCTACAGAAGGAGCCACTAGAGCTAGCGGAGTGGGCGTCGTCATGAGGCGACAGGCGTGGCTCCGCCACTGTGATTTCGTGGAACCCTTTAAGGCGTCATTTGCTAATGCCCCATTCGATGGTTCTGCCCTCTTTGGCAAAACCGTATGCGAAACTTTAGTCCAGAGTGAGAAGGATGGCAAGACGACGTCTGCAGTCTTGAGTCCACTTCTCTGCTCCCCAGAGGTCTTTCTCGAAGAACCAAAAGGGACAGAAGATGTGGTTCCAGAAGTCGCAACAGTCTCGGGACGCTCTGAACACCCAGTCCTTCAGAGGCAGAGGAGGACAGGGTGGACGCCGCCCTAGGGGCAGAGGGGGTCCGAGGAGTTTTGGGTCCAGAGAATCGTTCTCCGATCGGCCCACGCAGCAATCCTGAGGGGTTACCCGACTGCTCCACTCTGGAGGCAGTTGGGGGGCGTTTTTCGACACACCTGGCAGCTTGGGAGTCCATCACGACAGATCGCTGGGTGCTTCGTATCCTATCCAGAGGTTACCAAATCCCGTTTCTTCATCCCCCTCGCAATCCCAGATTCCTCCCCGATGTCCCCCCGATCAGAGGGAGGCCGCGGCTGCAGAAATCCAGCAGCTGCTAGAAAAAAGAGCCATTCAGCACGTCCCCCCAGACCAGTTCGGATCGGGCTTTTACTCCAGGCTCTTCTTGGTGCCAGAAAAGACGGGGGACTTAAGGCCAATCCTCTATCTATCCCTCTTGAACCTGTCAGTAACCAAGGAAAAGTTCCGGATGGTCACACTTCAATCCATTCTCCCCCTCTTGCAGGAGAACGACTGGATGTGCTCTATAGACCTTAAGGATGCGTACTACCACATCTTGATGGACAGACGCTCCAGGAGGTTCCTCTGCTTCCGGCTAGGAGCCAGCCATTACCAATTCAGGGTCCTTCCCTTTGGTCTCACCACAGCCCCCAGGGTGTTTACCAAGGTTTTGTCAGTGATAGCGGCCCACCTGAGACTCCAGGGAATTCAGGTCTTCCCCTACCTGGATGACTGGCTCCGGACCGCCCCCACAAGGCGTCTACTCTGCGCGGCCAGGGACTCTTTCCTCCGTCTAGCTCCCCGGCTGGGGATCACAATCAATGTAGAAAAATCTTCCCTTCTGCTGACAAATCATAGACTTCATCGGAGCCAGATTGGATACAAGCTGGCTCCTAGCCCTCTTGATTTCGGACCAACTTCAAACTCTGACACTCCATGTGCGGGCCATTCTTCAATCCCCAGCTTCTTCAGTAGCTGTGGTCCTGAGGGCCGTAGGGTCGATGGCAGCTGCCATCAGCCTGCTGCCCATAGCGCGTTTGCACATGTGTGTCCTGCAGTGGACCCTCCAAGTCCAATGGTCCTTCCTGCATTACCCTCTAAACCATCCCATTCGCCTCAGCAGGGTTTGCAGGAAGGCCCTCCTGTGGTGGTTTCAGTCCCTGGACCTCCTCAAAGGTCTGCCCTTTGCTATGCCCCATCCCCTAACCACAGTGACCAAGGACGCCTCTCGCTTTGGATGGGGGGGGCATTGTCTAGGCAGGACAGTCCAAGGCACATGGGACCACACGGAGACCTCGCTGCATATCCGTGTCCTAGAGATGAGGGCGGTGCTGTTGGCGTTGCAAGCACTTCAGTGCCTTCTTCCCATTGGGACTGTTGCGGTCCAGACGGACAACATGTCGGTAGTCTGGTACATCAACAAACAAGGGGGAACCAGGTCCTATCCACTTTGCTGAGAGGCCATGAGTGTGGGAATGGGCGATCTCCACCAACCGCTTTCTCATAGCAATGCACATTCCGGGACGGTCCAACATCCTAGCAGACAGACTGAGTCGCACGATTCTCTTGCTGTACGAGTGGTCTCTGAATCCCGAAGTAGTGAAACAAATATTCTCCAAATGGGGTCAACCTTGTTGCAATCTATTCGCTTCTCCCTCAAACACGAAGTACAACGACTACTTCGCTCTAATTCCCCCACCCGGGGAATCCCTCTGAGACGCTCTGGTACATGCTTGGCCACCCGGTCTCCTCTATGCTTACCCTCCTCTTCCTCTAATGCTGAAGTTCTTACAGAAAGCCAGACTGCTGGGGAGCAGAATAATCCTCATTGCCCCATTCTGGCCTCGTCAGGCTTGGTTCCCTTATCTACGGTCTCATCTAGTGACTCCTCCCTGGATTCTGGATCCCATCCCGGATCTGATCTCGCACCCGTTAGACCTTCTGATCCCGAATCTGGACAATCTGAAGCTCACGACTTGGTTGCTCCAGTTCCACTTCTAGCTAGGACTCCTGCTATCTCTTCCCCAGTCAAAGCTATCTTAGTGGCGGCCCACAAGCCATCTACTAGAAGGCTTTATTATAGCAAATGGAAATGGTTCTCTGTTTGGGTGGAGCAACAAAGCTTAGACCCCTTTACGGCTCCGTTGCCTGCGGTGTTGGACTTTTTGTCAGGACTTTTTTACCAAGGAGCCAGCTCTTCCACGGTCAGAGTTCAGCTGGCAGCAATTTCACGTTATGTGGGGAGTGACTTAGACCCTTTGATCTCAACCAGATTGTGTAAGGCCTTTTTGAAAGGTACCTTCCTACTAAGACTCCTGGTGAAGAATGTTGTCCCTCCTTGGGATTTAGCGCTCGTACTCCAGGCTTTGACAGCTCCTCCCTTTGAGCCTGCAGCTTCAGTGGATCTTAAACTATTATCCTGGAAAACAGCCTTTCTTGTTGCTATCACTTCGGCTAGAAAGGTTTCTGAACTTCAAGCCCTTTCCGCCAAGCCACCGTATTTGACCTTTCATAAAGACAGAGTATCCCTCAGGACCAATCCCTCTTTTTTTCCTAAGATTGCTTCCGAATCAAATGTCAATCAAACTATTAATTTACCTGTCTTTTTTCCCAATTACCAAAAGAAAGGCGAATACAAGTTGCACTCGGATGTTCATAGACAACTACGTTTCTACTTGCACAGAACAGCTGGTCATAGGCAATCAGACCAGCTGTTTATTTCATTTGCTAAATCTAATTTTGGGAAATCAGTTTCAAAAGTCGCTGTCCAGGTGGATTTGACAGTGTATTCTACTGGCATATGAAAGTTTTGGCCGGCCCGCACCCCAAGGAGTCCACGCCCATTCTACTAGGTCAATTTTCACCTCTGCTGCCTTTCGTTCTAGAGTCTCATTGGATGAAATTTGTTCGGCAGCCACTTGGGCTTCATCTCATAACTTTATAAATCATTATAAGTTGGATCTGGTCTCCAGAGGGAGAGCATCCTTTGGCTCTGCAGTGCTCCGGAACATCCTTCCATAAGGACCTCCCAAGATTTAGGTAGCTGGGGACTCTGTCCCATAGGTTGATGCCCAAATGAAGTTAACTACTTCAGATTAAGAAGTTATGTACTCACCATAACGTTCCATCTGAGTAGGTAAACTTCATTTGGCAACAACCGTCCCCCCCCCCCCCTTCCCCCTGACCGTCGGATGTTTATATTACTCTGTCATCTGATTGTATCTCGGTCAGATCATAGACTGGCTATTTGGTGCAGGTCTTGCATTAGGCAAACTCTATCTGAGGTCAGGTAAGGATGGCAGGGGGTTATGGGTAGGGGGAGGAGCTTGGAGCTCGGATCTCAGCTGTTGGAAACTGCCGGCTCGGATCCGATGACGCATAGGTTGCTGCCAAATGAAGTTTACCTACTCAGATGGAAAGTTATGGTGAGTACATAACTTCTTATTAGCTGTACAGAATGCTCTGACAGCCTTCAGGGACCACATTCTTCCAAGACCATTAATGGTAAAGATGGGCAAACACCACTTATGTGGTACATAAACAAGCAGGGGGGTACACATCCTTACTTCCTCTGCAGACTAGCCATGGCCTTGTGGAACACGGCCTTGAGCTTTCAAGTGCATCTACAAGCTCAATTCCAGCCAGGAAAACTAAGTACACTGGCAGACGGACTAAGCAGAAATCACATCGACCCACACGAGTGGAAACTAGAACCAAGGATTTTTAACCTGTTGACAAGCAAATGGGGGAGCCCAGATATAGAACTGTTTGCCTCCCCCCAGAACTATCAATTGGAAGTTTTGCACAAGGACTCTACATAGACGAGCTTTGAAAGTGGATGCTCTGTCCTTCAGCTGGAAAAAAAGTTTATGCCTTTCCTCTCCAAAGCACTACTAGAGATCAAACAAGACAAACCAAGGACGCTTTTGATTGCACCAAACTGGCCATGCCAACACTGGTACCCCCTCCTGCGCAGTTGGCCCCATAGCACCTGCCTCGGACTCCTACCCTGCTGTCTCAGCAGGAGAACCAGATTCTGCACCCGCAGCTTCAAACACTGAACCTAGCAGCCTGGCTAATTACCAAATTTCTCCTTTACCATCCCTCAGTAAACCAGTGTGGATATCATTTTAGATGCAAGGAGACCTAGTACTAGAAAATCTTGTGTTGAAAAATGGAAAAGATTCTGTGCCTGGAACCAATATCAAGGGATGAGTACAGCAGTGCCCAATTTACCTCAGAGTTTACTATACTTAACTGAGATGCTTCACAAATGGCCTGTCTTTTTCCTCAGTAAAAATTCACGTCTCCGCCATTTCAGCTCATAACAGAGAACCTCCCCTCTTCTCTCACCCAGTGCTTAAACTTTTGGCCCCTCTGAGGAACTGCTTAAGACCACCCAGGAAAGCTCCAACTCCAGCCTGGGACCTTATCTTTGTATTGGAGAAACTCACCCTTCCTCCTTTTGAGCCATCTGCTACTTACTGCAGATTTAAAATTCCTTTCTTGGAAAACAGCTTTCCTTTTAGCAATCACTTCAGCAAGATGGGTATCTGAATTACAGGCCCTTGTGGCAGTGGAGCCTTTCATAATCATTCATGTGGACGGGGTGTCCCTCAGGACCAGTCCCTCTTTCATGCCAAAGGTGGTATCCAGTGTGGCCCTTAATCAGTCCATTCATTTGCCAACCTTCTTTCCTAATCCACAGAACAAAGGGGAAAGGTACTGCACTCCTTAGATGTGCACAGACAACTTAGATTCTACTTGGACAGGACTAAACCTCAAAGGAAATCTCAACTGCTGGTGACATTTACTGAAGGGACAGAGGCGAAGGCTATTTCAAAGCAAAACATCTCCAAATGGATAGGCTATTGCATTCATTTCTGCTATAAGCACAATGGAAAACCTATCCCACAGGGGATCAGACCCCACTCAACCAGGGCTGCATTTACCTCTACAGCCTTTCTCAGAGGCGTACCTACCAGGGACATCCTAGAAGCTGCTACCTGGAGTTCTGTACATATTTTCACCAAGCATTACCATTTGCCAATTTTCTGCTTCCCATTCGGGGGGCATCTGGGGCAAGAAAAACTGATATAATGACGTCGGCTGCATGTTTTATACCCCTGACGTCATGGAAGAGGAGACAGCAACCGACGTAGGACCCAAGACTTTGTTAATCAGGATGACTGAGGGCTACTGCAAGCAGATAACCCAAACGTGATGACCACAACAGTGAAGACCGCAACAGTGAATACACTCTGACATCTACATTTTAAGTGTACACAACTATTCTTCTCTCCCTCATCACCCTTTTTTCTCTTTCTCCTTTGGATACCATTCTTCCTTGTTCTCCTTTCCATACAAGGGGACATATTGGTATTTATTTTCCACTGGTGGGGTTCTTCCACCAGAACCTGGCCTCCTACTTTGGGGCTCCTGACAGGTTAGGGCAAGAAAAATTGATGTAATGGCGTTGGCTGCCTTACTTCATACCACTGACAACCTGATGTCAGTCCTCAAGCGACAGCAACCGATGTAGTAATACTAAGTCTCTGGTATTTGGGCCGGCCGAGGGCTACTCTGGCAGGGATAACCCAAATGTGATGACTGCAACAGTGATTACACTCAAACATCTACATTTATGTTGTGTACACAGCTGTATTTTCTGAATGCACATGACTTTTTTATTTTTTTTATTTTTAAGTCTGTTATGGACAAATTCAGGCAATAAATACATACTCGTCTAGCTGTGTTACATGCATGTTTCAGCGTTATGGCCTCATCATCACAGCGTAAGTGGCCTGTTTACCTCTAATAGAAGAAGTTTAAGGAATCTTAAGTCAGAAGAGCTGCAATTCAGCCTCAGTTAAAATACTTGGAAAAACAAATAGGCCACTTCAACTTTCCAGGCACCAATGTCCTCCTGTACTTTGAGACACTGTGAAAATGATTGCAGCATTATGTAAACATGGTTACTTTAACAAAATCAACATTGAGAAAATCTGTTAAATAGGAGTACTATATCCCCGTCCTGTACCATTATTCAGTGAAAAAATTCTCAAACTATATAATCCACAGCTCACTCCCATCAGCAAAGGAAAGGTACTGCTTTCTGGTATGTACACCAGACGGTCCACAACTTTCCAAGAGAGTCGGAAGTAACTGTTTTCTTTTTCTACATCTCTGTTAGAAACGCTTTCCATTTCTGTTACTAAACTTTTGATAACTGGATTAATAAACCAAATACAATTCAAACTCGTACTGAGAGGCTGCTATTGCTGTATTATTTTAGTGGGTGTTAATTGATAAGTAAAGCTATTCTTTGGCCTTCCTAAACACAAACCAATCAGTATGATCACAAAATCCTCGAGTATGGAAAATGAAAAGCCAATTAATTCGCCCAGGGTTAACTCTTCAGACAACATAATTATAACCATTCATTGTTTGTATCCAGTACATCAATGTCCTAACTCCACTCCCCCTCCATAAGGAATGCTAAACACTTTGTCAAATACTAGTACCATACATACATACATACAAATACTAGCATTAATACTCTTCTAGCCTGCCAATATAAAAAAAAACACTTGTTCCCATAATAAATGTCCAGGCTCTTAAAAATATCTGAACCAGTACTGGCTTTAATGTAATTTGTTCGATACATCAGCTGTGCTCTCAGATAACCAATCAGTACACTTCTCATTCCTGTAGAATCCTCTACGTAGTGTGTCTGATGGTTCTTCTGGTAAATTTTGATAACCCCAAACATTCCAAAATATAGTTCTCTAAATGCCCTATATACCTGAACAAGATCTCCTCTTAAATGTTACAACAGGCACTGTACAAGTTTAGAAATTTTAGTCCTTCGTAATAGCTTAATTTTTCACATTTATAAATGTCTTTGTATATTTCTGCTGTAATCTTTACAGTGTACTAAAGCTCATTTTCTTTTAAGGTTTCCATATTGTTATTCCATACTCAAGTTTGGGTCTAATGTAACTAACAATGACTTCATTATTTCTGATTTCCTAGATTTAATAAATCTTTTTATACAACCTATAGTTAGATAACTGTCATTAACCAGTTGGTTGATGTGATTATAAAAACTCAAAGCTTGGATCTGCGTATATACCTAGGTCCTTAATTGGATCTGCAGTTTCAGTCACTGCATGCTGTATTAAATATACAACCTTTCATTGTTGGTTGATTTGAAAGGTATAATGGTTTGTGTTTAACTTCCAACTATAAGGTGCTGGGTCTGAATATCACATGTGGTATTTGACTAGGCTTCAAGTGGCCCACAAGGGCAGTAAGCCTATTACTAATCTGGGAACCTAATTTGTTTCCCAAATCTCATATGCTTAGTTTTTGATGTATTTATCAGCATATTATATCCCTGTTTTGCAGACTTAGGTTCATAGGTTCATACTAGGCTATCTGCCCTTGGGCATTTATAAGCCTAGCCAGAGCGTGTTTGGCTTTTGCCACCCATTTTAAATTAATTTTGCTATGCACTTTTTTGAGGTTGGTATACTGTGCCTCTGTCTAACAGTGACACAGAAGTGATACCCGGGGTAAATCTACTATCTCCCATCCACTCATCAAGATTCCTCTTGAAGAGAGCCCATGAGGGACTCTGCCTAACCTGGACTGGAATTTTATTTGAGTGAAAGGAGCTTCTGAGTTATGAATCTGTCCCTCCAGCATGTCCTATTTATTTCAGTGCTGAGGTTCAAGTCTGTCGAGCGTGTAGCTCGATGGGATTTGGATTTTCTGAGGTGCAGCATGATCATTAATTCCGGGTTGGACTTGGCTTTATACGTCAGGCACAGATCGCCTCTGAGCAGGCGGTATGCCACTGAGTAGAGCTGGAGTTTCTTTAACCGGGCAGCATATGGCATATGTTTGAGCCCTTTGATCCTCTTGGTGAGGTACTTTTGGGGTCTTACCAGTTGCTGCAGGTGTCTGGTAAGGTACTTCCCAAAAGGGGCATTGTACTCAATTATGGGCCTGATGAGGGATGAGTAAAGAGGCACGATGACCTCCCCTGATCTAGATGTGAATCCCTTCATGATTAGGTGGGCTATATAAAATGTTTTTCTAACCACTTTGGCCACGTGGTTGTCAAATGAGAGATTGCCATCAGCTTGGGTCCCCAGGTCCCTAATTACTTCTGTACTTAATGGATTACCACCTATGTGGTAATTTGTGGGCACTTTGTTTTTGCCAAAGGGGATGACTACACACTTTTTGGCGTTTAGCTTGAGGCCATGGCTCTGGCACCAGTTGTCTGTTTCTATGAGGCCCTTTTGGAGGATGCTTGTCTGCTGGAGAGTTAATTATGGCGCCCAGTTTGCAGTCATCTGCGAACTTGGTCAGCCACAATCCTTCCGTATTGGCCTGTACCTCCGAGAAATATATACCGAACAAGAGAGGTCCCAGGACTGAGCCTTATGGGATGCCACTTGTAACTGGTTTGGAGTCTGACATGGCTCCAGCAATTCTAACCATGTGAGTTCTGTCCTTGAGCCAGTTTGCAACCCATCTAGTGACATAGGGGTTTATATTTAAGCTGGTGAGCTTATCTATAATGCCCGAGTGGGGTATTGTATCGAAGGCTTTTGCGAGGTCCATGTAGGCTGTGTGGATCACCTTCCCCCTAGTCAATGGCCTTGATGACTGTTTCAAAGAAATCAACCAGGTTTAAGAGGCAGGATCTGCCCTTAACAAAGCCGAACAGGGTAGGATCCAGTGTCTGTAGGTCCCCAATATCTTTGAGGTCCATAATGATCCTTTCCATAGCTTTGCAGACCAAGCTAGTCAGGCTTATGGGGCGATAGTTTCCAGGATCCGTTGAGGCGCCACCTTTGTGTAGAGGGGCCACTCTTTGGGTACATATCCTGTAGTAAGGCTGAGATTGAACAGTAGTTTTATGTTTGGGTTTAGCTCTTCTTGGAGTTCATGTAGGACGCAGCCCGGGACACCGTCTGGTCCCATTGATGCTGTGTTTTTTGCTTTGGAGAGGGCAGCTCTTACCTGAGCATCTGAGATGTCAGGGGGGCAGCACTCTGGGATAGATATTTGCCCTTTTGGTGTGGGGAGCGAAGTTTGCGCTGAACCTGTAAGCTAGGATGTTGGCAATGTCTGTAGGTTCGGTGTATTTTTTGTCATTTTGGACCAATTCTGAGCATATCTGGGAATTCCCACCCAGGTTCCTAACATAACTAAAGAAAGCCTTGTGATTATCCTTAGTGTCCTGTGCAATTTTTCTCTCGAAGCTGGCCTTAGACGATTTTATGAGTGCCCATAGTTTTTTGCTAATACTGATCAGAGATGCCTTCCCTTTTTGGGATTTTGCTCTCTCATGTAGTAGCTTCCTCCTATTGTATAGTTTTATTTATGGCTGGGGTCCACCAGACAGGACGTCTGCCTTTGGAGGATTGGGTCTTGGTTTTATTTGGGATTGCATGATCAATGCATTCCTGAAGGTGTTCATAGAATGCGTTTATAAAAGGATTCTGCGGTCTGGGCCGTATTTTCCACAGGCCCGGTGGCTTTGAAGGATTCCACCTCTGTTTTGAGGAGTGTGAAATTTGCTTTAGAGAAGTTTTTCACTGTGGTTTTCAGGGCAGGGGGTAGAGTCTGGATGTGAATATCCAGTGAGATTAGTTTATGGTCTGATCTTACCAGTGAGGGATACACTTCTGGTCTGGAGCATAGAGTCCCCATGTTGGTGATGATCAGGGCCAGTATGTTTTCCCCTCTTGTGGGAGTGGTAACAAGTTGTTCCATAGCATTTGAGTTTATAAATTCTAGGAACCTTTGGGCTAGGGTGTTGGAGCTAGAGTAATGCTCCCAGTCTGTTTGGGTAGTTGAAGTCGCCCAATATAATGGTGTTTGGAGAGATCTTCATATTTTCCAGTGTTCTCAGGAAGGCCGAGGTGGGGTTCCTGGGTTTGGGAGGGTGGTCTGTAGCAGGCTATCAACTGGAAGGCAGTTTTACCCACTGTTAGTTGCACATGGATAGTCTCTGATGCTTCGTGCTGTGCCACCAACCTGCAAGTGTGGATATCTTTGACGAATATTGATAACTCCCCCTCCTTTTGTGGTTTGGTCCAAGTTTTGGGGCCGAAAAGCATGGTATGAGGTACAACCTGGTAGTGCTGGGGTGCTCTCGGGAGCCTTGAACCAGGTTTCTGTTACTGCACAGATATCTGTTCTCCATGCTAAGGAGAGTTTCGAATGTGTGAGTCTTGAGGTTTAGACTTCTGGCGTTGAGTAGCATTACTCTTTCTTATCCCTTGTGATACCTATGGAGGTGGGTTTGTCTTTTGAGCCTTGCCTAAAAAAGGCACTATGGGGGTAGCAAGTGCCTTTGCCAGTATCCGAAAGCCCAGGGGTGACAGGTGCAAGCCATCCCTAGTGAAGCATCGTGGCTTGTCGAGCATGTCATACCAGGCTGACAGGCATTGGATCCCCTTTGAATGACACCAATACTTAAGCCAATTGTTGAAATTGATCATCTTGTCTTCATATTGTGGCATCATTCTTGGTGAGGGTAAGATGCTACTCAAGGTCAGGGTCATACCGGCCTGGGCTACATGCTCAGAGAGCTCCTCTTTCTCTCTTCATGTAGTCCAGGGAGATACGTCTCAGGTAATTCACACCAGCATGGACAATGACCGAGTCATATTTGTACTTGCCTTTGAGTGACCTGAGTGCTTGTGTTATGTGGTGGATCCTAGCGCCCGACAGGCAGCTCACCGTGACCTTCTCCTTGTTCAGCCTGGTGAGTGGGACGTCAGTGTGCCTGAAGATAGTCACCTATTACAAGTGTATCAGGTGTGTTTAGCCTTAAGGGCTGTGACTGTTCGGCACACTGGCTTTGTGAGCTATGTGTTGCATGTGTTTTGTTTTGGGGTAGCAGTTGCTGAGGTGTCTGCTTTGGAGGTCTCTGCTGCTTAGGCAGATTTTTATTTAGAGCCTCCGAGTATGTTTTTGTGTGTTTGTGTTTGGTTTGCTGTCGTGGTAGGTCCTCCTGAGTGGTTTCACCAGTACTGAGTTGAGAGAGCTTAGCCTCTAGTATGGCTATATGGTTGCATCTCTCACATGTGTTGGAATTTGTTGGGAGGAGGAGAGGGTTGTCTGTGTACATGAGACAGTTTTTGTAACGCATGTAATCAGTTTACTGAATTTCAGGTTATCTGCATATAGACTGTAGAAAACCACAGATGAAAAAGTTAGGTCTGAAAGATTCAATCTAAAGAAGTAAGGAACTAGGACAGAGCATTCACTGTAGGACGCCCTGCCTGTAACCAAGAATTTTACCTGTCCAACTGTTGTATGATACTTGACATGTCTTTGTAAGCCATGCAGCTTACCCATATTATCACGAGTACATCAATACCTAGTTCTATTTTACTAACCTCCACTTAACACAGCTTCCACTGTGGCTTACAAAGTGAGCACTATATGTAGTGCAGTTTGTCAGCTGACTCACCATTTGTACGGCATTCTATAACCACAACAGCAATCTTCTCTTTTGGCTGTTCCCATTAGGGGTCACCACAGCGGATCATCTGTTTCCATTTCTTCCTGTCCTCTTCATGTTGTGCTCACACCAACCACCTGCATGTCCTCTCTCACCACACCCAAAACCTAATCTTAGGCCTTCCTCTTACCTGGCAGCTCCATCCTTAGCATCATTTTCCCAATATACCCAGCATCCATTCTCCGCACATGTCCAAACCAATGCAATCTTGCCTCTGGCTTTGTCTCCAAGATGCCCAACCTGAGCTGACCCTCTAATATACCGATTCCTAATCCTGTCCATCCTCTTCACACCCAGTGCAAATCTTAACATCTTTAACTCTGCGATGTCCAGCTCTGACTCTTGCCTTTTTGTCAGTGCCATCTTCTCCAACCCATATAACTTAGCTGGTCTCACTACAGTCTTGTAGACATTCCCTTTCACTCTTACTGGTACCAGTCTGTCACAAATCACTCCTGACACTCTTCTCCACCCATTCCACTCTGCCGCTACTCTTCTTAACCTCTCTTCCCCACTCACCATTACTCTGAACTTTTGTTCCCAAGTACTTGGTCATCCACCTTGCCAACTCTTCTCCCTGCATCCCCACCATTCCTCTGTTCTCCCCCTCATTCACACACATGAGTATTCTGTCTTAGTCCTGCTGACCTTTATTCCTCTCCTCTCTAAAGCACATCTCCACCTCTCCAGGGTCTCCTCAACCTGGTCCCTACTCTGACTGCAGATGATAATGTCATCTGCAAACATTACCACAACAGTAATAATGCACTGAAAAAAAAATCTGGTGATGCTTCCACCAAGCCAAACTTACATATCAAAAGTTTGCACTGCTCCAGCCTACAGATCTCAGGATAAAAATCTCAAACCCTTCCACCATTATCTTGGGTGCTACCCACTTCTACCCTGTCTTTAATCCTCACTCCTTACGCACTAGTCTCCCTACCCTTGAAGGCCCTTTCTTGTTTTCCTCCCCTTTTCACTGCTGTAGGACAAGAGAAGCGCTATTATGATGCTGTAGCTCATTTACATAACAGCAGCGAATCAAGCATGTCTTATGGCAGTCTAATGTTGTAGTCTTCACATTGTAAGGAACTCCACATCATGGTCCAGCCACTAATCACTCCAAAAAAAAAAAAAAAAAAAAAAAGCAAAGCCAGCACCAACGAAGCATATATAAACTCCTTTATTGTGGCAACACCATAAAAATCAGACCGGTTTCGGCAACCTTGCCTTCTTCAGAGATCACTGAAGGAGGCAAGGTTGCCGAAACTAGTCTGATTTTTATGGTTTTGCCACAATAAAGGAGTTTGTATACGCTTCGTTAGTGCTGGCTTTGCTTTCTTTTGGAGTTCTTTGAGTTTTGGGGGTGCATCAGCCTTAACCTGTGGGGGTGTCTTTGGAGCCAGCCACTAATCATCTATACTTCATGTGCACATTATTAGGTTCAACAAAATCTGTTTGATACTTTCTGCTGATGTTGGGTTCATCCATAAATAAAATAGCATAAATGGCAACTACCACCTACAAATTCTCCTACATCTTCTGCTAAAAGTCACTGTCTTCTTCCTCTCCTCATAACATGTTTCCCTGAGATGTTTAGCAAGCTAAACACAATCTACAAACTTCCTCCCTTCCTGTGTCATATCTTCTCCAGAGTCTGCAAGCGACATAAAGCTGACAAGTTCGTGAGAGCATTCACTGCTGTTGGCACTGGTATAATACTGCTTTATGACCAGAAGACTAGCTGCCAACATATATAAGAAAGCTGGGTGGTCAGTGCCCAGTAAAGTATTGAAGCAGAAGTACATGAAAATTTCATCAGTAGTGTTATTAGCACCCAAATATTGGCAGGGCGAGGAATCGTTTGTCAGTATCAGTGTTACAAACGCCATCCAATCATGAGCCAGTACTGGTCCCCATCAGCACACTTACCCACTTCCACAGCAGACTCACTGACTTAGCCTGCCCACCTTTCCTACCATGATGATGGCTATGTTAGTAGTTTTAACAGATTACTAGTTTTCGAATAATTGACCACCTAGAAGTCTTTCTAATACTTAACTCTGTGACAACACTCACTTCTCTTCAATGTCTTTGGTCTCCCTTCATGCTGTGTGATGCAAGTCTGTTTGGTGTGAAACCCAAGTTCTTACTCAACAGAAAAATAATGGTTAGGTTTCCCTCCACTACATATAACTCTAGTACTTTGCTTCAGTGATCGTGTTCATTCACAGTCACTGCTGCCACCACGTGTAATTGATTCAAAGACTGCTTCGTTTTACAAAAGGATGCTTAAAAAGAAAGAAAAAAAAAATCATCCCAATTGAAGAAATACAACCACCCTTGTGCTGATGCATATTCAGTTGGTATTACAACTGCAGTGGTGGTGCTGCGGTACATTGTCACCTCACAGTAAGACGTTGTCCTGTTTGATTCTCAGCTAGAGCATCTTCTGTGTGGAGACATGCATGAATGGGCGTACTTTCGTTGAAGGTTGTGCGTCAGGGCCGGCAACTCTGCACGTAAAAATCTACTGCCAATCATTAGTGGACTGGAGTTCCGCTGTGGCGACCCCTAACCGGGAAAAGTCGAAAGACAACATTACAGCTGCAGCACAAATGCCCATTTCTACAGTCAAAGATCCGAACGACCAAGGCCAAACTAGCCAAAAGTAGTACAGCAAATAAAGGTATCCCAGTGTCTAAATCCTTTAAACCACCAGATGCACATATAGTTTTGCTGACCAAGATATAAATTGTACTTATGCTCTCAGATTATTTTAAAAGAACTTAGCTCATTCATAACATGGCGTCTAGTTACATTTCCTTTTACAACACTCAATTTACCAGAGATCAATGAAAATTACAACTGTAACATAAAACGGGACAAGTAAAAAGGATTACAACACAAAAACTGATGTATTAAACTGTAGATTATTTGATACTGAATGTCTGTGCGGGTTTGGCTTAACTGCCAAGAATGCTGGTGTTGACTTACATTCCAGTCCGTGTTAAAAAAAAAAAAAAAAAAAAAAAAAACTTGCATTAGCTGTGCTGCACTACTGGTCCTTACTACTAGCCGGTCTTGAGATTAATTTTACAGAAATGTGTACCCTCTGTCACAAAGTTATCACTTAGTCAACAACTCAGTACAAGAACAGGAGAGGGGTGGAAGGCAATTATGCCCCTACTCCCACATGGTTTACTACTCTATCCAGCCACACTACACACAGTGTAATAGTAATTAAATAACCATAACTTAATTAAAATATGGTACTGCTGAGCAAGTTAAAAGGTTTCTGTTTTTCTGGTAGGAAGTGCAAGAATCCTCAAATTCTAGCTATTTGTGTAAGGACACGACAGAATCAAGCTGCACATAAAATAGTATTACCTACATAAATAAGTCAATCCAACTCCAGTTTGTTGCTTAATGATAACATAACTGGATTACTAGAGCAGTTTCTCAAAATGAAAGCAAAAATCATTAGAGTACTCTTCAAATGTAATATACATGATAGGGTGTGCATCTGAATTATTGGATTCATATGCACACATTTATGATCATTGACATTTTTAAGCTCAAGTAATCCTGTGACATTTGTCATCTTTACCAATCAGTCTAACATCAAAAAGTGCTTAACTGAACCACACCACTGTAAGGCTACAAGTTGTAAAATGAACGCGGGCACAACTGACTCCTAGACCTCCCTAAAGTAGCCTTATTTATCAACTGGCTTTATGATAGTGGTGGTGTAAGAGGGGCTCATTGACTAACCATTAACCACAAACTAAGGAAAAAGGTAATAAAATATTTTTATATAGGTACAACGGTACATGTTACTACACTGTAGTGGCAGAACACGCAGGACTGTCAACCACAGAAGTAGACAGTCATCAAATAAGCACTGCACAGGGCACCCGACAACCTACTACAAGCAAATCAGTAGTTTAATAGCTACTGCGTTAAAGGAGAACTCCACCCAAATGTCAAGCTTTTCTTTCCAAAAAGTGATTTTCTTTCTCTAATCAACACTAAACACACAACATAAAAAGAAAGTATCATTTAATAATTGTTACATTTGGCTTATGTCAGACCATATTTTTGTTTGCTTTCCTATGTTTGTCTCCTCATCTATTAAATCACGAAGACTACTAAGAAAGGCAGTGTAATTTGATTAGGCTAGCTCACTTATTCCAGCTACAGAGCCATTAAAACAACAGTGACTCTTAAACATTTAGTTAAATGTACCCTAACAGTCAAGATTGTAAGCAGCATACCTCAGGTAAATAGCATTTTCTGGAGTTTGAAAAAGATTGTGCTTTCAAGCTTAGTTTTCAGATACAAATGAACAAAAAAATTCAACTCAGAGAAAAAAAAATTACAGATTAGTTGTTTTCCTTTGTATCAAACTCAGACTGCCATAAAGAAAGAAACTACTTTAACCTTACTCTTCTGTTATGGGTATTTAATTTTGAATTTTTTCTACAATGCATTTTCTGTCCGTGTACGATTATTTTCGTGTTTTATTACAGTATTTTTGCGTTACATACAGTGTTTTGCTGAAAAGTCAGTGAGGTGGGGAAGGAAGATAAATTACCAAAGACTCTAATTCAAGCTACAATATTAAAATATGTAATATGCAACACAAACCAGCAGCACTAGTTAAGTCGTTAATCACAGAGGTCAGATTTCTCGCACTTTAACATTGCACTGCAGTTGTTATTTTGAGAAGAACAGTTAATTCACATACATTTTCAAGCTTTTCATTCAAACTTTCTTCAAAATGCATTAAAAATGGCCACTAATAAAAAGGAAAAAGTGATGAAAAATATGAATGGATGCCGACCGTCAAAAGGAGGTAGGAAAAGTGCTGTTGTAAGCTGATGAGTTGCTTCTTTACCCACCCTGTGATATCATTCTTTGTTACTGGGTCCTTTCAGCCATGGGAATATAGCCATGACCATAGAACCACAGTAAACAATTCTCTCATCATAGAGATTTCTCTGTCCCTTTAAAATGACATCAGCGAGGCAAAAGCATGGCAATCCTCCCTCTCACCATTTTGGGGGTATAACAAATTATAAAATAACCACCATTTACTTTCATATATAGCCATTAATAAGATATATGTTGCTGAAAAAAATGATGTGAAGTTGTTGAATCTCGCCGTTCATTCTTCACTGATGAGTTCAGAGCCGATTCTCTGCTCCGACACGGCCGCCTAGCAAGCTCAAAGTTCTCCAGTAGCTTGAGACCCAACCCATTATCCCACAATGCATTGCTGGAATTAACTCAGATCTAGTTTGCAGCTGCACGGATCTCTTTGTTTCCAGTGTTGCTCAAGGATATTATTGAGTTTTCAACTTTCAGCAAGTTTTATATTTCAATTTTGTCTTTTACTACTATAACTATATAATGTTTATCTAGTTAGCAGATGATGTCCTTCATGGATGCATCTGCAGTCATAACAACTGGGTTGTCCTGTCGTCAGGCAGCCCTTCAGTCGGCCGGATTCCAAAGTCCGGGTCCGCTCATCTCTGTTGGACGGTATAAAGCATCAGCTGACGCCATTTTCTTCAGTCTTTCTTGAAGCAGAAGCTGTTCGCAAGTGCCGGTCGGTCGGATCCAGAGATTACTTCTACCGAAGACTTCTAAAGCTAACTCTTTCTTGCCTCAGCCGATGTCAGAAAAAGTTAATAATTGTTTAACCTGTAGGAAACAAATACCTCATAAAGATTTCCACTCTTACTGCCTGCCTTGCTTAGCAGCCCACGAGCAGCCTGCCGTCCCCTGTGCTTTTTTCAACCCAACGCTTAGACGTCGGTCGGAGTTTGCAGAACAGTTTTTGGTTCTGATTTCGGATCCTCCGACTCGCATTCTGCCAAAAAGAAAAGACCGACAAAACCATGGTTAAAAACTGATCAAAATACAGCTGAATCTATCTCTACAACTGAGGTCCCTGCTAGCACTCTTGAATCGGCCTCAGAAATTTTACCCACTACGGTGCTTACCACTGACTTATCAGACACTATTCCCTTGGATGTCTCTACCCCAGCACGTGGTGCTGCTAGGCCTCCAGCAGCCATGTCCATTAAGGCTAAAGCAGCCAAGACTACTAAAACAGTGCCTGTTAAACCCCCCTCAACCAGGCCCTCTTCCAGTTCCCAAATGCTTACTTTGGCAGAAGATTTAATTTCATTAATTAGAGGATCTCAACCTCACCCAGACAGGGCCTCTCAGCCCCAGAGAAGAGACCTAGGGCAGAGCCCCATGAGCCAGTGTCCTCTGATGATTCTGCTGATGAATCAGACATAACTGACCAGCCAGAGGCTCCTTTCTCCAATTTTGAAGATTCTGATGCTGAAGAATCCATTCCAGCTGCTTCCCCACCAGAAGAATTCTCCTTTGGGGAAACCTTGCATGCCATGCGAGAACAGTTCCAATGGCAGCAACAGGATTTTTCAGACTCCAGGAAAAGACTTAGGACCTTTTGCACCTTCCACAGCACAGGCCCTTAGCTATACCTCCTGTTCTCTCTGTGGTGGATGATGCTTTCAATGATGTCTGCTCCGCTCCAGATTCTTTACCCCCCAGCCCCTGCCAAACCAGACAGATTTTACAGGGTGCCAGATACTCATCACCACCTTTACAAAGGCCCCTCTTGCAGACCCCAAAACTATTTCCCAGGGTCCCAAGGCAGTAGCCGCGACCATAGCTAAAAACCCTGTTCCTTCTGAAAGGGAAGCAAGGTCATTAGACAGATGGGGTAAAAAGGTTTACACTTCAGCCACTCTCTCAGCTAGAGCTTTAAACTGTCAGTTTCACATGATACAATACCAAGAGTTTATGCTTGATCAGTTAACTAAAAAGCTAACCACTGATGAATCTCTTGATAAGAAATATGTATTAGAAATGGTAAATAACATACAGCAAGTTAGTAACCATTCTTTAAAATGTGGCTATGATGCACTGGAGGCTTCATTTAGATCAGCCATGACTGGCACTGTAATTAGAAGGCATGCATGGCTAAAGGAGCAAGCTTTACCGGATCATGTTAAATCTAAATTGCTAGATGCTCCTATGGATAAAACAAGTTTGTTTGGTACACCTGCCCAGCAGGTTATGAAGAAAATGGAAGAAAAGGCAAAATCAGTCCAGACAGTTAAAGATTTCTTGCAGGTTCAACCCCAAGGTTTAGCAGGAACTGGCCTGCCAAAATTGGTCCTTTCCTGACTCCACAAGACCTCAAAGGCAGGAATAGACGTTCCAGAGGCAGAAATCAATCCAGAGGAGGTGCCTACAGAGGACGACAGTGGCAAGGTAACAACAGAGGCACAGACTCCACACCTGCCACTACATCAACACAGCCACAGTGACTTAATCCTAAACCCGCCTACCAGGGAACAAATAGCAGCTCCTCTAGGCGGAAAGCTAACTTTATTTTCAAAAACTGGCACCACATAACAAAGGACAAGTGGATTTTACGAACCATAGATCAAGGTTACGGTTCCACTTCCACACTTTACCAGACAAAAGAGGAATGCCAAATCTACCTCCAAATCAAAAGACAGAGGCTCTACAACAGATAATGGAGTTAGCAAACATGAGAGCTGTGGAGAAAGTGCCAACAGCAGAGCAAGGAAAGGGGTTCTACTCCAGACTATTCCTAGTTCCAAGAAAGGAAAAAGTTGGAGACCAATTCTAGACCTGTCCACCCTGAATACTTACATCATTGTCCCAAAATTCAAAATGCTGACCCTACAGCAACTTCTATGCTGGGCAAGGAGTGTTGGCTGGTAACTCTAGATCTCAAGGAGGCATACCTGCACCAATCTGCAGAAGATACCTCAGATTTCTTGCAGGATCAGAGCACTATCAATTCTCAGCATTGCCCTTTGGCTTATCTACAGAGTATTCACAAAATGCCTGGCATCAGTAAATTGCAGACTACAGAATTCAAATTTATCCATACCTGGACGACTGCCTGTTACAAGGAGACAACAAAAGCAAGCTGACAACAGATTTACAAAGGGTCATTTACTTGCTTCAAGCACTGGGATACACAGTCAATTTACAAAAGTCAAGACTGATACCATCCCAGACAAGGACTTTCCTGGGAGCGGAATTGGACACAGTAAGACAAATGGCATTCCTAACTACAGAAAAACAAAAGAACTCCCTCTTTACTTCTTGGCACTAACAAAACTGAACAAGTTAACAGCAAGAAAGGTACTGCAGGCCTTGGGTTTCATGGCATCATGCATAATCTTGGTTCCATTTGCCAGACTACATATGAGAAAACTACAGTGGTACCTAAAGAATTTATGGTCCCAACACAGACACAGCCTAGAAACGGAAATCCCACTAATACCATGCTTAAAACAGGAGTTCCTATGGTGGGCTCAGGCATGCCAGTCAAACCCAGGACTGCCCTTAAGGGTCAAGCAAGCCAGACCATCACAACAGATGCTTCAGACCTAGGATGGGGCATATGCTGGACAAATGCGCAAGGATTGTGGACACAGGACCAACTTCACCTGCACATCAACCTAAAAGAAATGCTGGCAGTAAAACTGGCAATCCAAAAGTTCAGACCATTTCTCAAGGAGGACCACTTGATGATAAGGACAGACAACACCACAGTCATGTGGTACATCAACAAACAGGGAGGCACTCATTCTTACCCCTATGCAGAATGACTTTGGAGCTGTGGACCCTGGCACTCAGCTACAACATCCAGTTACAGGCAATATTTGTGCCAGGAAAAGAAAACTCTCTAGCAGATATGTTAAGCAGGACCACATCGGATGCCCACGAATGGCAGCTGCACCCGGATATCTTCAAGACCATCTCAAGAAATGGGGAATGCCTCAGATAGATCTATTCGCATCACCTCTCAATCACCAGCTCAAAAATTCTGCACAAGGACATTCCACCCACTAGCATGGAAAGTGGACTCGCTCTCCTTCAGCTGGAAAGGCCTAACAGCATATGCATTCCCACCTCTTCCCTTGATACACAAAGTACTACTAAAAATCAAGGAGGAACGTCCAAGGATAATCCTGATAGCTCCAAACTGGCCAAGACAGCATTGGTACCCACTACTGAGGAGCATGTCTCGAACAATATGTGGCCAATTCTGATGCCTTTGATGCTAACTCAGAACAACTTCAGCACCATGCATCCAAACCTAAAACGCTGCAACTGACTGCATGGAACATCACATAGCAGCTGCTAATACAGAACTTTCACAAAGAGTTAAAGACATTATTCTTGAAAGGCCTTCAACTAGAAGGAATTATGCTGGGAAATGGAAAAGGTTTGTCATTTGGAGTTCTGAAAGAGGAAAAGATGTATCAAACGAGATATGCCTAACATTCTGGAGTATCTGGCGAACTACTTCATTCAGGCCTGTCCTACTCCTCCATCAAGATTCATGCATCAGCTATTTCAGCAGAATACAGCTTTGATCCACCTGTTTTTCACACCCTTTGCTCAGGCAGTTCCTCAGAGGAATCAAGAATGTAAAACCTCCAAGGAAACCACCATTGCCAGCTTGGGACTTGAACTTTGTGCTAGAAAAATTGACACTATCACCTTTTGAACCAGCAGCAACAGCAGACCTACAACACCTGTCATGGAAAACTGCTTTCCTACTGGCGATTACTTCAGCAAGGAGGGTTTCAGAACTACAGGCCTTAATGGCAGTGCAACCCTTTCTAATCTTCCACCAAGATAGAGTGTCCATGAGGACTAATCCTACATTTATGCCTAAGGTGGTATCCAGAGTATCTTTAAACCAGGCAATCCACCTGCCTACCTTCTTTCCCAACCCACAAAACAGAGGGGAAAGAATACTGCATACCTTGGATGTACATAGACAGCTACGCTACTACTTGGACAGAACAAGAAATAGCAGAAAGACTGACCAACTTTTGTAGCCTATGCAACAGGAAGGGAAGGAAAAGCTATTTCCAAACAGACAATCTCCAAATGGATAGGAAATTGCATACGATTCTGTTACTCCTTCCATGGAAAGCCAATTCCACAGAACATAAGACCTCATTCTACAAGGGCAACAGCCACTACCACAGCCTTCTTACGAGGAGTGGCTACCAAAGACATTATTGAGGCGGCTACTTGGACCTCCGTGCATACATTTGCCAAGCATTATAATTTACCTCTATATTCCAGATCGAGCAGGGTTTGCCACTGCTGTTCTGCAAGGGATCCTAAACACACCATAATTTACTTTTATCCTCCTCCCTAGTTGGCTATGGTATTCTACCCAGTTGTTATGACTGCAGATGCATCCATGAAGGACATAGTACAGTTTTGTACCTACCATAAATGTAGATGTCCGAATTGGATAGCATCTGCACTCCCTCCTTCCCTCTGTGGTACTCCTAGGGTGTTTACCCTTCTAATAGCTAGCTAGTGGGGGATTTCTTTCATGGTGTATTTGTTTGTATTTATGTACATACATGCTTATTTTTGTGTTTACCTCTATCTTTTGGAAACATTGGCATCTATCCAAAATTTTTAGCCTTCTATAGGGCTTCTGGCATCTGGGGCAAGAAACACTGAAGAAAATGGCGTCAGCTGATGCTTTATACCCGAAGTCCAACAGAGATGTGAAGTGCGACATCAGCCGCGGACCGGACTTTGGAATCCGGCCGACTGAAGGGCTGCCTGACGACAGGACAACCCAGTTGTTATGACTGCAGATGCTATCCAATTCGGACATCTACATTTATGGTAGGTACAAAACTGTACTTTCTTCGTGCTTCACTGTTGCAGTCATTACATTTGGATAATCTGCTGGCAGGTTGCCCTCAGTCGGCCTGAATTCCAAAGTCTTGGGTCCTGTGTCGGTTACAGTCTCCTTTTCAATGACATCAGGTCGTCGGGGGGTATAAAACAAGCAGCCAACGCCATTTTCTTTAGTCTTTCTTGCCATGTGGTGCCCGATGCAGAAGCATTTTGCAAGTGCTGGTCGGCAGAGTCCCAAAATATTCGAGTTTGGGTGTCGGAACTGAAGTCTTCACTAAAGCTAAGTACCCCATTGGGGAAACTTTTTTTTTTCTTGCTCAATATCGATGTCAGAAAAAGTTAATAATTGTATTACTTGTGGGAAGCAAATACCTCATAAGGATTTCCATTTATACTGTATTCCTTGCCTAGGCCCTGATCACAACGTGGCTGGCTGTCGGTTTTGTGCTAGATTTAACCAACACACTAAGCGTCTGTATATTTTTGCCTCCAAGTATTTTGGAAACAGATTTGACTACCCAGAAAAGTCCGCGGTGGTGGTGCTGCGGTAGCGTTGTCACCTCACAGTAAGACGCTGTCCGGTTCGATTCTCGGCTAGAGCGTCATCTGCGTGGAGACGTGCACGAATGGGCGTACCTTCGTTGAAGCTTGTACGTCAGGGCTGGCAGCTCGGCACGTAAAAATCAGCTGCCAATCATTAGCGGACTGGAGTTCTGCTGTGGCGACCCCTAACTGGGAAAAGCCGAAAGACACAACAACAACATTTAACTACCCAGAAATGTCAGATGGCAATTCGACTACCGGAGTATATAAAAAACGCAAAGAAAAGGACAGAGACACAGTTGAGGTCCAAAACCGACTAAGTTTCTCCTAAGCCAGTCGCCGGTACTCAGTGAGGCTCTTTTGCAGCCCCTGATACCCGATACGTTCCAGTCACAGGCCCCTACTGAGACCCATGTGGAGTCTGGCATGCCGCAACATACTCAGTGTTGGACCCACAGATGTATCTTCCTCTGATGGGTCTGGAGCTGCTGAGCAGGCACTGGCTTCTGAGGGTGTATTCAAGCCTCAACATTTTTATATCAAACCGATGACCGCTGCAAAACCAAAGACAAAAGCAACTTCTAAAAGTAAAAAAACCGACGCATGAGCCACGTTCACAGGCCACTATGCCTAAAAAACAGATCAAAATGGCTGAAGACCTTATTACCTTGATCAGGGGCTCCCATCCCCCTCCTGATGGGACCAGCAAATCGTCCAAATATTCCTCTGAATCTAGGACAAAGAAAGGAAAAGTCAGTGTTGCGACTTTGGCTCCACTGACTTCGGAGCCGACAGTCTGTTCTTTTCAGAACCAGGACACTGCTGTGGAACCGGTTGCCGAAAAACCTCCCTTTCTACTGCTCCAATCGGCTCCATCTGTTCATTCATCCAGGTCTTCTGTCGGCATGTCCAATCTGGATATGGAGCGGCTGGTTCAGAAACTCTTAAAGGCACCAGGCCTAGCTAAATTGCTGTTGGCTCTGACCCAACTGTCAGAGCCGAAGACCATTACTCCTGAATTGTCTGCTCCTCCTCCGAGCCATACTGGACCTTCAGAGCTGGATGAGGCTGACCTGATGATTGTAGATCCCTTGGAGCAGATACCTGCTCCAGTGTCATCGGCTCCATCTGCTCAGACGTTCTCTGTGCCGACCTGGGACTCTAGGAGCTGACCCTCTCCGGTCTGGGCAGGATAGTCGCACTGACTAGTCTGTGCAGACTCTTCCTCGCTGGCCTTCGGCTCGGGTGAGCTCTCTCCTACCTCTGGCTCAGAGCCCACGATTTCGGTGTCGGAGGGGATCGTGGCTGCTTCCGATCTGTCGACTCCTCATCGGAGCCGTGGTGCATTCGCAGCCATGAGGCGAGTGTTGTCTCGTAAGACTTCATCTCAAGGTCTGGCCTCTTCCTCCCCTAAAGTGCCTGTCAGTTTGATTCCTCCGGTCATCCCAATCGTAGAGATCCAGAGCCTCAGGTAGGCCCACAGAGCGCTCCCTGCTTTTCTGAGACCCCTCCAGAAGTTCCCCCTGAAGAAGTTCCCAGGAAGAGATTATGCATTTGGACTCCCCACAGGAGTCTCTCACATCAGACACCGACTTGGATGAATCAGAAGGGTCCCCTAGATCCCCCTCTGAGGGCATCTCCTTTGCGGAGTTTCTTGAACTTCTTAGGCAGAGGGATGATTGGCAGTCCAAGAGCCCTACTTAGGACGAGTCAGTCCTCCTGAAGGTGTTCGGGTCTCAACCTTCCACCTCTTGGGTGTCTCCGCACTACGATGAGCTTATGGATTTGGTCTCTCGTAGGGTGTGGGAGTCACCAGAATCTATGGAACCTGTTCATAGAAGGCCTAAAGTTTATTTTTGCCCCCGTTGGAAAGTCCTTTTTGACCAAGGGGAGTCCCTGTTGATGCCATGCTGGTGGCGGCAGCAACCAAAAAGGAAATGTCTGAGACTTCCTTGTCTATCCATCCTCCTAACAGAGAATCTATGATCATGGATAGTTATGGGAAAAGCATGTTTAGTTCAGCGACTTTCTCACTCGGATCACTGAACTACTTTACCTATTTTACAGACTGCAGGGAGATCTCCTTAAGGAGTTGGGAGATGCTCTTCAGGGTGCTGTAGCTACGAGTGTATCAGACAGTTGCCACCCAGCTCGCTACCCTTAATTCGATAGTCAACTCGTCCATGCGTCTCGTATCTTACCCAGCTGATGGTTCGAGTAAAGCTGCAGGTACAGGAATTGCTCTTAGTAGGCATGCCTGGATGAGACTGTTTCTTCGCGGAACCCTTCAAGTCTTCCTTTACAAATACCCCATTTGACTGCTCATCTTTGTTTGGGCCAAAGGGGAAGGAGACTTTTACCAGGTGTGAACAAGAGGGAAATACTCTGTCTGCTGTCGGAGTCTGTTTTTCCGCCCCCACTCTACCCTTTCCTAAAGGTCAGAGGGGAGGAAAGATGGGGTTCCGGAAAGCCCAAGGAGCCTTTCAAGATGCACGTGGAGAGCCCCCCTCCAGAGGCAGAGGAGGGGGTCCGCAACACCAGGGTGACAGATCACTTTTCTGGTCAGTCCTACCACCGCTCCTGAAGGGAGGCCCGGCAGTCCTACTCTGGAGGCAGTCGGGGGTCGCTTGTCATTGTACCCAGAAGCCTGGCTAGATATAACAGACTACATTTGGGTGCAAAATATTATTTCCAGACGGTATTTCATACCGTTCTCCACCCAGCCCTTTCCCGTCAAAAAAATCCCGGACGTGCCACCCAGTCACACGGGACAAGCAACAATAGAGGTACGCCGATTGCTAGAAAAGAGTTATCCAGCCAGTCCCGGCAGACCAAACAGCATTCAGAACTTAAGATTCTTTTTGGTTCCAAAGAAAACGGGATTGGAGACCCATTTTGGAAATCAGCAGACTCAACCAATTTGTCAGAAAAGAGAAGATCTAATATTGTTAATCCTAGTTTATTCCTTGCATATGGGTATTGGTTCCAACCTAGGAACCGAGCCGGCCATCTTCCAAGCTCACGTCCGCTACAAACTCAAGAGCTAAAACTCTTACCCAGAATTCCCATCTCCCTGTTACCTCAGGTTTCGTTTGCACCGTCGCCATTCGGTCATGTCAAGCTACTTCTCTTGAGCTAAGTACAATATTTGTTGTCATTCTAGTCTAAAACAACTTTTTCTCTCAGAAAAGTTTCTAAATTGCTTTCTCTTACCTTATCGCATTTAGCGACTCTCTTCTTAAATTTTTTCTAGTCGTTTTACCGTGAGGTATTTTCTTCTATACAATCATTGGTAGACCTTTTTCTTAATTACCTTTGGGTGTTGCTTGTACCATTGCTGGTATTCTTTCCGATTTCATTCTTTTCTATCATGGCTGAAAAAGGTAGTCCAGGATTTAAGAGGTGTTCAGATTGTGGACATAAATTACCTACTTCAGATGCACCTTCTCTGTCTCTATTGTTTGGGTGTGCCTCATTTATCAGTTGATCCGCCCTGTGCAATTTGTAAGAACTTCTCTAACAGGACGTTGATTGAGATGAAAAAGATAGTTACTGAAGGGGCTACTCAAATCTCCCTTTTCAGAGGCTATTTCTGGATCAGAGGCCTCAACCCCTCCTACATCCCATAAGAAAAAAACTGATCTTTCAAAGGCCAAATCTCTTCCTTTGTCCCCGTCTGGGGACTCCCATCAACCGAGACCAAAGAAGGCTAAGCTTTCTACTTCGGGTCTGATTCTTTCGGCTCCAGCGCTTTCAGTGCCTAGACCCTCGGCACTGAGGCCATCGGTGCCATCTGTGACTTTGGCAATGACTAGCGTGCCCTTTACCATATCAGTACCGAGGGGTTCCTCAGTTCAGACCTCTCTACCGGCACAGACTATCCTGTCGGCGCAGACTTGTAACCACATTGGCTCTGATACCTTATCCAGAACTGACAGCTTAGTTACTGATACCGATTTTTTCGGTCCCAGCTTTGGCACCAACCCAACTGTCAGTGCAGATCATGACTTCGGCACAGATATCCTCTGTGCAGACACCTGTAGTACAGTCGCTTATGGCACCATTGTTTTCAGTGCAGACTGGTGATTTGGGCACCGAGCTTGTCCCATCTGTGTATAGACCTGACTCCCCCTCAGCCGTGTCTGTGAAATACTCTATAAGCCTCTCTGAACACGATGTGTTTCTTGTGGATCAAGTGCTTTTGGCCAGGGGTATCCCGACCCCCAGGACGTATCCTTCCTTGGGAGGTGATCATTCTTAGCCAAAGACACCTACTTATTCTCATCCTCCTTCATTGCCTTTGAAGCCCTTTGATATAGCACAGTCTTCCCCCTCTACGGTTCCCTTCATGGACCTCACTAAAGAACCGCAGTTGCCTTTGTGGCAAGAGAGTTTTGCTACGACTCAGGATGTCAGCTGTGGCGTACATAATTTGTGTTTCACAGCCATCCCAGGGACTTGTAGTCTGCAGGCTGAGCCACTTAATGGAGGGGTGACCCCTGTCCAGGACACTCAACCGTCTTCAGGTGGACCAGCCATCCAACTAATGGAGAAGGCTTTGGTGTCTGCTAGCGATACTATGCTGTCGATCTCCTCGCCCTCCTCTGGCCCGCTAAGTACACAAGTCGCTCCTAGCAGACACCGGGCGCAAGGGCCTCAGGATGTACTCCCACAGGAAACTCCTTTTGCGTTGTCTTCACAGCTTCTCCCTCTGAGGAAGTTCATCGCAAAAGCTCGTGCAAGAGGAAGCACATGGACTCCACAGAGGAGTCCCTTACTGAAGACACAAACACAAACATTGATGGGGAAGGATCCCCTCGCTCACCCTCTGAGGTATCCTTTGGTGATACCTCGAAATCCTTAAACAGAGAGGTGACTGGCAGCCCTCTAACCCGACCTCTGAAGAGTCTGTGTTCCTGTCGGCCTTTCACACCCGGCCCCCTACCTCCTGGGTTACTCCACCTGCCGACGAACTGGTCCAGCTTGTCGTGCAGTGTGCGTGGAAGGCTCCTGATACCATTGAGGCCATTCCCCGGAGGCCAGATAAATGTTTGTCTCCTCCTGCTACTGACCTCCAATGGTCCAAAGGTCTTCCTGAGATGCTCTGGTGGTGGTGGCCGCAACCAAGAAGGACCTGGCGGAAGAAGAAAGCCGGACTGTCCATTCGCCCAACAGAGTCACGGGCTCTGGACAGAATAGGGAAGCGTACTTTAGCATCAGCTAACTTTGCAATTGGGTCCTTGAATTATATGGCACACATCACCAGGCTTCAAAGGGATTTAGTATCTGAGCTCTCTGAAACTTTGGCTGGTGCCATGTCTGATGAAGTCTGTGACAGTGGCCTCTCAGCTGGCTACCATTGAATCGATATCAAACTCCTCCATGTGCCGGATATCTCTCATCAGAAGGAGCAGCTAGAGCGGTGAGTTCAGGCATTGTTTTGAGACGGCATGCCTGGATGTGCTTATGTAATTTTGCGGAACCCTTCAAGGCTTCCTTTCTCAATGCTCCCATCGAAGCCTCTTAACTGATTGGACCCAAAGTTAAAAGTACACCAGCCAGATGTGAACAGGACAGTAAGACCCTTTCTGTCATAGGTGTCCGTTATTCTTCCCCTCAACGTGCTTTCTCCAGACACCAGAAGAGTGGGAAGATATGGTAGAAAGTTTCAGGTTCCTTTCCGTGACACACAGACCGAGTTATCCCCTAGAGGTAGAGGGGGAAGCTCTCAGGGAAGATGCCCCTTTTGGGGCTGAGGGGGTCCGCGTAACCAGGATTCCAGGGATTACTTTCCTGGTCAATCCTTTCAGCACTCCTGAAGAGCGGCCCAACTCCTTTCCTCTGGAGGTGGTTGGGGGTGGTTTCTCCTTCTGCCTGGCTAACCATCACCACCGACTCTTGGGTACAAAGGATAATAACCAGAGGTTACCATATCCCCATTGATCTTTGTCCTGCCCCCTCCCCCCCCAACAAACTTACCCAACGTTCCACCCAGTCAAAGGGAAGAAGCAGCACTAGAGATAGCAAAGCTGCTAAGAAGAGAGTAATCCATATAGTCCCTCCAGACCAGATAGGATCCGGATTCTATCTACTATTTTTGGTGCCAAAGAAAACCGGGGACTGGAGACCAGTTTTGGATCTCAGTGTATTGAACAAGTTTGTGAGTGTACAAAAATTCCAGATGGTCACAATACAGTCTATCCTCCTGCTTTTGGAAAAAGATGATTGGATGTGCTTTATAGATCTTCAAGATGCGTACTACCACATAAAAGTGGACAGGTCAAGATTTCTGTGGTTCTGTGCAGGAGCCAGTCACTACCAGTTCAGAGTACTGCCCTTCGGACTCTCTACAGCCCCCAGAGTGTTCACAAAGTGCATGGCAGTTGTCACAGCTCACTTGCGACTACAAGGATTCCAGGTGTTTCCATACCTAGACGACTTGCTCATCCCTGCCCCCACCAGACATTTATTGGAGGAAGCCCTGGCATACTCTCTCCTCGTTTCAAAAAGGCTAGGCATAACCGTAAACTAGCAAAAATCCAATCTCACCCCATCTCAGCCCACAGATTTCACAGGGGTCATATTGTATACAAAAAATTGCAGAGCATCTTTTCCAGAGCACAGAATTGTAAGGATAAAGCAACAACTGATCCCAACCCTTTCAAGGGAGAAATCCACGGCTCACTCTGTTCTACAGCTGGTGGGTTCCATGGCAGCCTCTATCACCATTGTACCTCTGGCCAGGTTTCACATGAGGCTTCTACAATGGCTACTGCTCACCCAATGGTATCCTTTTCAGCATCCTCTTTCAGCCAAGATTCGAGTAACCCACAGGTGAAAACGGAATTTAAATTGGTGGGTGACACAACCCGTCACAATGGTCTTGCCCTTTCTCCCCCCAGCAGCCCAAGACTACAGTGACAATGGACGCCTCCCTGATGGGGGGGGGGGCTATGTCCGGGTCAGACAGTCCAAGGCACTTGGTCCGAATTGGAGGCCCAACTGCATATAAATGTTCTGGAGCTGAGGGCAGTGCTTCTGGCATTGCAAGCAATTCCATCCCCTGCTGCCATCTGGGACTATTGCGATACAATCAGACAAATACGGCAGTGGCCTGGTGCATCAACAAACAGGGAGGAACCAAATCTTACACCCTTTGTAGAGAGGACATCAGGATTTGGCAATGGGCTATGGCTACCAACAGTTTTCTTCTAGCAACGCACATTCCCGGGAGTTCCAGTGTGATAGCAGACACACTGGTGCATTCTACAACCTCACGAGTGGTCCCTGAATCCCTTGATAGAGGCAGAGATCTTCCACCTCTGGGGCCGTCCTTGCTGCAACCTCTTTGCATCCCTGACCAAATACAAATGCAGCAACTACTTCGTCCAGATTCCCCCTCCGGGACAGTCGCCCAGGAATGCTCTAGTCCATGATTCGCCCTCGGGTCTTCTTTATGCTTTTCCATCTCTTCCCCTCATTCCCCAGTTTCTGAAGAAAGCCCGTCGGTTGAAGAGCAAGGTGATCCTCATAGCACCATATTGGCCTCGTCAGATTTGGTTCCCCTTCATTTGGCCTCACCTGCTAGATAAACCATGGATTCTCCATCCAACCCCGGGGTTGATCTCCCATTCGCAGAATTTGATTCATCCCAACTTGGACAGCTTGAATCTCACAGTTTGGCTGCTCTAATTCCCTTGATTGCCAGGCAGAAAGATCTTTCTGTACCAGTACGGGACATTCTTATTGCATCTCATAAGTCTTCCACTAGAATAACTTTTATCTAAGCAAGTGGAAAAGATTTACCTGTTGGCTGAAAGAAAAGCAAGTAGATTCTTTTTCAGCACCAGTGTCGATAGTTCTAGAGTATCTAGCCGATCTGTTTCAGTCGGGTCTATCCGCCTCTACCATTAGAGTTCTTTTGGCTGCAGTATCTAATTTCCATGAAACTCCAGCTCTACTCAGTGGCATACCGCCTGCTCAGAGGCGATCTGTGCCTGACGTATAAAGCCATGTCCAACCCGGAATTAATGGACATGCTGCACCTCAGAAAATCCAAATCCCATCGAGCTACGCGCTGGAGAGACTTGAACCTCAGCACTGAAATAAATAGGACATGCTGGAGGGACAGATTCATAACCCAGAAGCTCCCTTCACTCTGGAATAAAATCCCAGTCCAGGTTAGGCAGAGTCCCTCATTGACTCTTCAAGAGGAATCTTGATGAGTGGATGGGAGAGCGTAGGTTTATCCCGTTATCACTTCTGTGTCACTGTTAGACAGAGGCACAGTATACTAACCTCGAAAAAGGGCATAGCAAAATTAATTTAAAATGGGTGGCGAAAACCAAACACACTCTGGCTAGGCTTATAAATGCCCTAGGGCAGATAGCCTAGTATGAACCTATGAAGGGTGTCCAAGACTCCTCTCAAGTCTCACAAATTATCCAAGACCTTCATAAAAGGTGTGAATCATCTGAAGCCCCCTTTTAGAGAACTTGTTCAACCATGGGACCCGTCATTAGTTTTACAAGCTCTGACAATGCCTCCTTTCGAACCAGCTTCTTCATGCGACCTCAAATATTTGTCATGGAAAACCTTGTTTTTGGTCGCCATTACTTCTGGCAGATGTATCTCTGAGCTTCAAGCCTTGTGCATCAAGAGTCCATACTTGATTTTTCATAGTGACAGTAGCTTTGAAAACTAATTCTTCCTTTCTGCCAAAAGTGTTTTCTGAAATGTCCATTTATCAAACTATCAAATTGCCAGTTTTCTTCCCCCATCATTCAAACAGAGTATTGCCTACGTAATACCCTAGATATTCACAGGCAAATTCGCTTCTACTCGAATAGGACTAAGGCCTCTTGTAAATCAGACCAGTTATTTTTGGCCTATTCTGGACCTAGATTAGTGTGTGCTGTTGCTAAGGTCACATTGGCTAGATGGTTGAAAGACCTTGTGATATTCATTTATACACAATGTAATATTCCATTACCGACTACCATCAGGGCTCATTCGACAAGGTCAGTGGCAACTTCTGCTGCCTTCTGTGTCAGAGCTTCTTTACATGACATCTGTGCAGCTGCAACTTGGGCTACGCCTCATACTTTCATCAATCATTACAAATTGGATTTGGCCTCCAGGAGAAGAGCATCTTTCAGTTCTTTGGTGCTCAGGAATGTCCTTCCATGAGAGCCTCCCAGGAATAGAAGTAGCTGGGGACTCTGTCCCATGCGTAAGGAATGAGGATTAACAATATCAGATAAAGAAGTTGTCTTAACATAATGTTCCATCTGTATTGTTGATCCTCGTTCAGTCATTATGACCCCCCCTCCTGTGGTTTATAATGGATCTCATCATCTGGTTCTCTTAGGTTATTTGACCAGAGGTAGCCTCTACCTTCTTTGACTTGCAAACTCAATTTGAGGTAACAGGGAGAGGGGGATTGTGGGTAAGAATTTAGCTTGAGAGTTTGAAGCTGAAGTGAGCTTGAAAGATGGCCGGCTCGGTTCCGAGGTCGGAACCGATACACATTCGTAATGATTGAACGAAGATGAACAATACAAATGGAGTGTTATGGTAAGACATGGCTTCTTTTTCCGAATGGTCACGCTACAGTCTATACTTCCCTTTTTAGGGAAGGACAATTCGATGTGCTCGATCGATCTCAAGGATTCATACTACCGCATAAAGATGGCCAGACTATCCAGGGATCACCTGCATTTCTGGCTAGGAACCAATCATTATCACTTCCGAGCTCTGCCCTTTGGTCTCACTACAGCCCCCAGTGTGTTCACCAAGTGCATGGCAGTAGTCGCAGCTCACCTGAGGCATCTAGGATTCCAGGTGTTTCCGTATTTGGACGATTGGCTCCTTACCTCCACCACCAGGCATCAGCTTCAAGAGAGAGGCTACTGTGATACTCTATCGGCTAGGCATTGCAATTAACTTTGAAAAGTCTGCCTTGTTGCCATCGCAGCATATTGTTTTTATAGAGACAGAATTGGACACGTCAACCACCAGTCTTCGTCTTCCATCAGAAAGGATTTGTATTCGCCAACACGTCACGTCCTTGGTATCAAAGAACAGAGCACCAGCTGCAGAGGTATTGCAAGTACTAGGATTTATGGCAGCAGCAATCTTGGCAATCCCGTTAGCAAGGATGCATATGAGAATCCCTCAATGGCTTCTATTCGCGCAATGGTCTTATCAAGAACTTCCAGCGAGTCTCACGACCCTGATAATGAATTCATGCAAGAAGGATCTTCAGTGGTGGTTGACGTCTCATGTCACACTAGGACGTCCTTTCATGCTACCCCCTCCTATTGTCACTGTGACCACGGATGCTTCCCTGATAGGGTGTGGGGGGGGGGGGGCTTTTTCAGGGAAAGACTGCCCAAGGCACAGGGATAGATCAAGAATCACATCTGCATATCGGTGTCCTGGAGATGAGCAGTACTTGTAGTGTTGCAATAGTTTTAGGACTCTCTCTTCCTCTAGGGACAATTGCAGTACATACAGACATGTCAGTGGTCTGGTACCTGAACAAGCAAGGCGAGACCCAGTCTTATCCCCTTTGCCAAGAAGCTCTCGGAGTATGGCAGTGGGTAGTGTCATCCCAGCGCTTCCTGTTAGCAAAGCACATCCCGGGCAAATCCAACAACATAGCAGGGCAATTTCATTGCCCCACGAATGGTCCCTCAAACAAGAGATTGCGGACGGGATTTTCCACAAATGGGGCCAGCCTTCCTGCGACCTGTTTGCCAGTCATATCAAATGCAGAAGCTATTTTGCCCCAATTTCCACGCCAGGTCACTCCCCAAGGGATGCTCTTGTCCACGATTGGCCCCCGGGTTTCCTACGCATTTCCACCAAGTCCTCTGATACCCAGATTTTTACAGAAAGCAAAGTCGCTGGGATGGACTATCATCCTTGTAGCCCCTCATTGGCCTCGGCAGATTTGGTTTCCGTTTCTTTACCATCACTTTCTGGAAGACCCAAGGATCCTGGACCCAGTTCCAGACTTAATGACACATCCGTCAGGGGATCTTCATCCATCATTGCAGACACCTGAAGCTAACCGCTTGGCTGCTCCAATTCCCCACATAGCCAGGCTTTATAATCTTTTCCATGACACTAGTCAAATTTCGTTGGCTTCCCATAAACCTTCCACTAGAAAATTGTATCGTAGTAAGTGGAAGAGATTTTCCATTTGGGCTTCCTCCCATAACAATGACCCTTACCAAGCGTCATTGTCTTCTATTTTACAATTCTTGACAGAAATTTTCAACAAAGGAGCAGCGGTTGCTACGGTGCGAGTACTATCTATCGATAGATTGAATATTTTGTCTCACCAATTGTCTAAGGCTTTTCTAAAAGGTTCTTTTTGCATGAGGCCTCCAGTGAACACCTTATTCTCCCTGGAGTTTGAGTTTTGTTATCTCGCATCATTCTTCCTCCTTTTGAGCCTGCATCATCTTGTGAACTAAAATTTATTTCGTGGAAAACCATCATCCTAGTAGCCATCACTTCAGCTCGCAGAGTGTCAGAGCTCCAAGCCGTATCAGTCAAGCCTCCTTATATGGCATTTCATGCTGATAGAGTATCTCTCCGGACAAAGTATGTCCTGAGATTAACATCAATCAAGTCATTGAGTTGCCCGGTTTCTTCCCTAATCACACCAACAAATTGGAATATGTTGCACAAACTCGATGTTCACAGACAACTTAGGTTTTATTTAGACAGAACAAAAGACTTTAGGAAATCGGATCAGCTTTTTGTATCTTTTTCTGAGGCCAGCAAAGGTAAACCAGTTGCCAAAACAACCTTGTCCAAGTGGATTTCGGATTGTATCACTTGCACACATTCTTGTCATAACATGCCCTTGTCTAGTAAGGTGAAGGCTCATTCAACCAGAGCAGTTTCTACCTCTTCAGCCTTTCAAGCCAAATAACCTTTGGACAACATCTGTGCGGCAGCCACATGGTCAAAACCTCACACTTTTTTATAACTCATTACAAAGTGGATAAGGCCTCCAGGGACAGGGCTTTATTTGGTTCTACGGTTCTGAAGAGTGTACTTCCGTGAGCCACCCAAGATTAGGATGTTAGGGATGCTACCCATCAGTGAAGAATGAACGGCGAGATTGAACAACTTCACATAAAGAAGTTATGTACTCACCATAACGTTCCATGTGAGTTGTTCCATCTCGCCTTCAGTCTCCCGTCCCACCCTCCTTCCCTCTCCTGGCTGGCAATTGACCTGGAGGCTGTCTTTATTCTGGTTTTTCAATGTGTCTTCATTCCTAGGCAGAATAATTATTGTACTTCTATATAGTATGCAGCAAACAATATCTGAGGTAATTCCAGCAGTGCATTGTGGGATAAAGGGGTTGGGTTTCAAGCTACTGGAACTGTGAGCTTGCTAGTTGGCAGTCTCAGAGCCGAGGATCGGCCTTGAACCCATCAGTGAAGAATGAAGGCGGGATGGAACCAACTCGCATGGAACGATGTTCATAGTGTTTCACTGTTGCAGTCATTACAATTGGGTTATCCTGCTTGGCAGGCTTACCCGCATTCGGCCCGAGTTCCAAAGTCTAGGTCCAGCATCGGTTGCTATCGCCTCCTCTCTGATGTCAGTGCGCCAGGGGTACAAAAGATGCAGCAGACGTCATTTTCTTAAGTCTTTCTTGCCGTGCGGTGCCTGAAGCAAAAGCAGTTCGCAAGTGCCGGTCGGCCGACTCCTGAGACTTTCAAGTTCGAATTTCAGATCTGAAGTCTTCATTAAAGCTATTTAAAGTACCCCATTGAGGAAACTTTTTTTCTTGCTCCAGGCCGATGTCAGAAAAAGTTAATTGTATTTCTTATGGGAAGCAAATACCTCATAAGGATTTTCATTCTTACTGTATTCCTTGCCTAGGCCCTGACCACGATGTTGCTAGTTGTCGGTTTTGTGCTAGATTTAACCAACGCACTATTAAGCGTCTGTACGATTTTGCATTTCATTACTTTGGCAGAAAATTCAATTATATAATGCCATCGGAACAGCTGACTACCGGAGTTTATAAAAAGTGCAAAGAAAAAGGAAAGGACAGGCATCTGAGGTCCAAAACAGACTATGAGGCTTATGCTAGGCCTGTCGCCGGTTCTCAGTGAGGCGCTTTCGCAGCTCCTGACGCCCGCTACCTCAGAGCCACAGGCCGCTTCTGACTCCCACGTGGAGCCGACTAGGCCGCTGGAAACTCGAGGTATTTGACACTTGGAAACTATTCCCTCAGATGGGTCCGGAGCCGCTGAGCAGGCATCGGCTTCTGAGGGTGTTTTCAGGCCTACACTGTTATATGTAAAACAAACTACAGCTTCAAACGCAAAGACTAAAGCAGCTCTAAAGACAAAGAAACAAGTACAGCATTCTCCTGGACAGGCCTCCGTGCCTAAAAAACAGATGCTTAAAATGGCCGAAAACCTAATTACTTTGATCAGGGGTTCCCATCCCCCTCCTGATAAGAGGCCTAGGCAAGAGATAGAATATGAATCTTCAGATCAGGTTTCCATTTCCTCTGATTCCTCTTCTGAACAGGAATATTCTCGTCCTCCCTATGAGGATTCTGATGCTGAAGAATATATCCCTTCAGCCTCTCCTCTTGAGGATTATTATTTTGGGGAGACCCTACATACTATGAGGGAGCATTTCCACTGGGAGAGCCAAGATTACTCAGAATCCAAGAAAAGGCTCAGGGACTTCCTTTAATTACCTCAGCACAGGCCCCTTGCTATTCCTCCTGTTTTAGACATTGTAGATGTATTTTCAGAGTCTGGTCTGTCTCCTGACTCTATGCCACCTGCTCCTGTTAAGCCAGACAGATACTACAGGGTTCCTGATTCACATAAATTTCTTTATAAAAACCCTGCTGCTGACCCAGAAACTATCTCTCAGGGTCCCAAAGGGGTCAAGGCTTCCACTGCAAAAAAACACTATCCCCTCTGATAGGGATTCAAGGGCCCTGGACAGATGGAGGAAAAAGATTTATACTTCTGCTACCTTGGCTGTAAGAGCTTTAAATTGTCAGTTTCATATGCTTAAATATCAGCAATATGTTATGTCACTGCTTAAACAGAAAATGTTGACAAATTCAGAATGCGCAGAAAACAAAGAAATGCAGGATTTATTGCATGCAGTTGAACAAGTGGGAAAGCATACTTTGCAATGTGGTTTTGATTCTCTAGAGGCTCCTGCAGGGCCGCTGTTACAGGTTCTGTCATTAGGAGGCATGCTTGGTTAAAAGAACAAAATCTGCCCGATCATGTTTAAGCAAAACTATTAGATGCTCCATTACAACATCATACCTTGTTTGGTGTTAAAGCAGAAGAGGTGTTGAAGAAAATGGAGGACAAAGCTAAATCTATGCAAACAGTCAAGGATTTCTTACAGGTACAGCCTCCCAGATTTAGCAGGAACTGGCCTACAAAGAATTGGTCCTTTCCAGTGTCAAGACAGGCCACAAAGAGGCAGATAAAGACGTAGATCACAGCCCCAGGGCTCATTCAGGCCTAAACAATTGGGTGGAGAGGACAAATCACAGCCATACAGGAAACAGTCTTAATGACTTCCCCTGCCAGCACCAAGCACTTAGCTTCTGGCAGCTCCTTTGAGGGGAAAACTAGCACTTTTTGCACAAAATTGGCACATGATCACCCAGGACAAATGGGTGTTAAATATCGTATCACAAGGGTACAGGTTCCACTTTCACACCCTGCCAAGGCCAAACGGTATGCCAGATCTGCCACGCAGTCAATGGGCAGAGGCACAAAAACAAGTTTCATCCCTCATGGACATGACGGCCATTCAGCAAGTATCGCAGCAAGAGCAGGGACTAGGATTTTACTCAAGGCTATTCTTGGTGCCCAGAAAGGACAAAGCCTGGAGACCAATACTGGACCTGTCTGTACGAAACACATTCCTGGATATTCCAAAATTCAAAATGTTAACTCTGCAGCAGCTTCTGCCCATGCTGGGCAAGAAGGCTTGGCTTGTGACTTTAGACCTAAAAGAGGCATACCTGCATGTCCCAATCGGACAATCATGCAGAAGATACCTCAGATTTATAGCTGGCTCAGTGCACTACCAATTCTCTGCACTGCCCTTTGGCTTATCTACTGCTCCCAGGGTCTTCACAAAATGTCTGGCACCAGTAATTACATTTTGTAGACAAAGAGAAATACAAATATATCCTTACTTTGGACTGCCTTATTCAAGCAGAGAACAAGGACATTCTACTACAGCATCTGGTGTTTGTAAAAAGATTACTAACAGCCCTAGGGTACACAGTAAACGAAAAGAAATCAAAACTCGTATCCTCTCGAGATAATATTCCTGGGTACAAGCTTAAATACAACTGCCCAGATGGATTATCTCACGCCAGACAAATACAGACAACTGACTACTTATTTCAAAATGTTGGCAGCTAAGACCCAGTTATCTGCAAGAAAAATTCTGCAGGCTTTGGGCTTCATGGCATCCTGCATTCTGCTAATTCCATATGCAAGACTGCATATGAGGAAACTTCAATGGTATCTAAAAAGTGTTTGGACTCAACATTGCCACAGCCTGGAAACAATTACCCTCATTCCCTGCCTGCAACGGGAGTTTAGATGGTGGGCAAAAGCCTGTCACCACAACACGAGACAGCCATTCACCTTACCCACAGCCAGGCAGACATTGACAACAGATGCATCAGATTATGCCTGGGGGCCCATATGACAGGAAGATGTATTCAGGGCACATAGTCCGCAAGTCAAATGCATCTACATATCAATCAAAAAGAGATGCTAGCAGTTCAAAATGCCCTGACAGCCTTCAAAGATCTACTTCATCCAGGACAACTACTGATAGACGGACAATACTACAGTCATGTTGTACATAAACAAGCAGGGGGGCACACATTCCTACCTCCTCTGCAGACTAGCCATGAACTTGTGGGACACAGCATTGACTTACCAAGTACATCTGCAAGCACAATTCCTGCCAGGAAGGATAAATACTCTGGCAGACGAACTAAGCAGAAAACTAATGGATCCCCACAAGTGGAAATTGGTACCACAAGTTTTCAGCATAACAAGGAACTGGGGATGCCCGGACATAGACCTATTTGCCTCCCCTCACAACTGCCAACTACAGAGATTCTGCACAAGGACTCATCACAAACAAGCATGGAAGGTGGATGCTCTATCTTTCAGCTGGAAAAACCTAACCGTATATGCCTTTCCTCCTCTGCCTCTCCTCCCCAATTTACTCTGCAAGGTCAGACAAGAAAAGCCAAAAATGATACTCATTGCCCCAGACTGGCCCTGCCAGCACTAGTACCCAATCCTAAAGAGCTTGTTTTAATGCCCAGCTTGGACATTACCTCAAATTCCTCACTTATTGACCCAACAAGACAGATACTGCACAGCCAACTCAGGACCTTAAACCTGGCAGCATGGCGGATAATGTAGCCATTCAAGACACACCTCTCTCTAAAGCAGTGATGGATGTTATTTTGGAGGCCATGAGGCCTAGCACCAGAAAATCTTGTGCAGAAAAATGGAAGAGATTCTGTGCTTGGAACCAGGCACAAGGTATTGACATAATTGTCCCAAATATCCCTCAGATTTTGCAATACGTAACTGAGATGCTGGATAAAGGCCTTTCCTTTTCATCAATTAAAATTCATGCCTCTGCCATTTCAGCTCATTACAATACAGAACCACCTATTTTTTCTCATCCATTACTAAGGCAGTACCTTAGAGGGGCCAAAAACATAAGACCCCCAAGGAGAGCACCAATACCTGCATGGGACCTCAACTATGTTTTGGAAAAACTCACACTGCCTCCGTTTGAGTCAGCCTCTGCAGCTGATATAAAATTCTTATCCTGGAAAAACAGCTCTGCTCGTAGCAGTAACCTCCTGTAGACGAGTCTCAAGAGTTATAGGCACTCATGGCTGTGGAACCTTTTATCATTTTCCATCCTGACAGGGTTTCTCTGAGGACAGACCCTACATTTATGCCTAAGGTAGTGTTCAGTGTGGCCCTTAACCAAATAATTAATTTGCCTACGTTTTACCCAAACCCACAGAATAAGGGTGAGAGACTTCTGCACTCTTTGGACATTCACAGGCAGCTACGCTTCTACTTGGACAGAACCAAAGCTTTCAGAAAGACTGAACAACTTCTAGTGGCATATGCTGCAGGATCACAGGGAAAGCCTATTTGTTTCAAAGTTTATAGGCCACTGCATTTGTTTCTGCTATTCACAGCATGGCATATCAGTGCCTAAGGGCATTAGGCCACATTCAACCAGAGCAGCAGCCATTTCAGCCTTCCTCAGGAGTACCAACCAAAGAAATCTTAGAGGCTGCAACTTTGAGTTCAGTGCATACTTTTACAATGCACAATCACTTACCTCTCTACTCTAAATCCAGGGCAGGCTTTGCCACTGCAGTTCTGCAGGGCCTGATAGCCTCTCCTAATCCTATTTAGCACCAGCCTCCTAACCTTAGCTGTGGGATTCAACCCAATTGTAATGACTGCAACAGTGAAACACGATTAACATAGTACAGTTGTGTACCTACCATAAATGTAGATGTTGGAGTGTATTCACTGTTGCGGTACAGGTTACCCTCCCACCACCCCCCTTTTCCTTGCTGGGACTTATCTGTACTTCTCTATTCTATACACCCTATGTGGTGTATTTGCTTGTAGATGAAGGAAACGTTTTTTGTGTATGCATGCTTATTGGCATTATTTAGCCTACCGTTTTAGGGGCACTTGACATCTGGGGCAAGAATAACTGAAGAAAATGGCGTTGGCTGCATCTTTTCTACCTCTGGTGCACTGACGTCAGGGAGGAGGTGACGGCAACCGAAGCCGGACCTAGACTTTGGAACTCGGGCCAACTGCAGGTAGCCTGCCAGCAGGATAACCCAATTGTAATGACTGCAAGAGTGAATACACTCTAACATCTACATTTATGGTAGGTACACTACTGTACTTTATGGTGAGTACATAACTTCTTTTTTTTTTCAGCTTTTGGGTGCGGTTTTCCTTTAAAAATCAAGGACAAACTCAAACTCAGATGCTTCACCTGTTGGTTGATCTCTTACAAGACTTCACAAACTTATCTGTAGGTTGTCACTAAGCCACAGCTTAATGCCAGACTGTTTAGTTAATGTAAAACAGTTATTAAAATGTAATAAAACTCTGCTTTCAACCAGTAGAAGGAAGAAATGATTATGTGAATCAGATTTTATTTTAGTTTTTTGTCAAAAGCACTTTGGTGAACCTATTTTAAATGTATAGAAAAAACTGTTTATATAAAACTTACAAAATAAAATTATCTAGCTAATTCTGTGCAAACACTTCCTCTGTGGTCATGCAGAACTGCACTTCAGAAATAGAGCACACACCCTTTCATAGCCAGCTTCAGGCACCAGTGAACCCTGTGGTTGCAGAGGGCCACTTGGTCCTTCGGAGGCCCCCAACCACTGCAAGTTGTTTTCTTGTTGGTAACATGTCTGCCAAACCAACAAAACTAGTACAGCAAGCCTGAATACTTAGTGAAGCAGGTAAGTAACTAACTTATTATCTCCTTCAAAGATATTTGGTTATCCTAACAATGTTTTGTCGAGTAAGAAGCTTTACAATTTTATTAAATATTTTACCAATGACAGAATGCCCCTGGCCTAGTTAAGCCCTATTGGTGGACACCCTCTTCACTAAAATTAACATAGTCTATCTTTAGGTACCTGCAGTAGCTGTGGCTGCAGGGGGCCATTTAATCATCATTGGTTGTGTGGGGCCCCCACAAAAGCTGCTGTTGGTTAAAAATGAGAAACAATGTATTTATTTTCGATTACACCCTTTAACCTGAACAGGACTGTGATATGACCCTGGGTAGGGCACAGCTGTAATGAACATAAGCAAAGTAAGCACTGGAGAGATCAACAACCCCGGGTGACCGATCTCCGTGCAAACCCTGGGGTTTAAGAAGAGCTGATGTTTGTAATCTTCAGGGATAGTATCTTTTTCAGGGATTTTATACATACTAGCAGAACAACTGACACTATAACTCTCAGCGTCTTTGCTGAAGAATTCTGTTCAGTGATAAAAATGATGGTCTTAAAATGAGGAACACATTTTAAATATTACACTAATTCACTTAAAAGTTGCTAGACTAACACATGCATCAAAATGCATTTTTAGACCATAAGCATAAAACTCTGACTGCATTTGTTGTGAAAGAGCAAAACTATAAGGCAAAATAAGGGAATATTTGTGAAATCCGGGATAGTGATGGGTATTAACTTGCTCCTCGGTGAGGTAAATAAAAATGACTTATCCTTGCTGCTGTTTGATTGCAGAATAGCGGTCACTGATCTTGTGTAGCAGTACTAGTGTTATACACTGTTTGCTGAAATAAGTACCAAATTAGCATTACTGTGAAGATGTGTGTGTCTGTGTGTGTGTAAAATATGTCACTTATTTTTATCAATGCATACATCCAATAATGCTGGGGGACACATTCTTATGGGTATCAATAAAAAATGTGGCCAACAAGTGATTACATTTCATAGGTAAGGCATAAAAACATGTCACAGAGCATTCAGACACCTGGATCGTCAAGGAATCTGGTGGCCCCCACTCCCCAGGCTGTATAAATGGATACAGGGGGCTCCCTTAATCATCCTCGACTGTGGGGACCCTAAAAAAAGTTTTGGGTTGAAGAATGAGGAAAACATGCTTTCATTTTCTGATTGCACTCTTTAGCCTGAATGGAGTTGTGATATGACCCTGTTAGGATAAAACTGATAATAGCCTTTGTCCTCAACCACAGACATTCTAAAACATCCCTGCTCAGATGTTTGTGTACAGAATTTTACTGTAGGTTATGTGGGGGCTGGGGATTGTGTAGTCATCCTTTCCTTTAACAGACCTCAGAGGTATACAAAGAAAGTTACTTTAGCTCCTGTAGGGGCAGTGGACTGCCAGGTAGCAGCAAAGTAAAATGCATTATTGCAATAATTTGTTTTCACTTTCCTCACAATCAAACATCAGCACATATACAGCTGGTTGCCTTTGGTGGCTAGGATTGAGGAGTAAGTAGGCATGCTATGTATATGTATTTCAGCTGTCACTTGAAATACATGACTGTGGCCATTTGAACCTCTGCTTTCATACCAATCTAACATGAGTGTTGCATAGGCAGTGACTGTCTCTTTTTGGGGGGGATAAGGGAGGCGGGCAGTATTCCCATATAGGACGTGTATCCTCGTAACTACTGACTTACAAATTTATTTTGAGTTGCTATTTTGTCAGCTTTGAATTTTAAGCCTTGAGTACAACTTATGTCTTCACTGAAAGAAAAAAATAAGACATTATTTTTCTTGCTCATGATTTTTGCTCTAAAATGCAACCTAAAGCATCTACAACCCCTTTTGTTTCTGGGGGCACTGGCTTGATTGAGTTATTTCCTAAATGGTTATTACTGTGCTGTCTTGGTCAAGAAAATGTATTGAAAAGATGCAAGGAAAGCTAAAGCTGAAAAACAACATTGAATTACTTTCCTTAATCATTTCTTTTTGAGCCATCATTGGATAAAAAGAAAAAAAAAACTTTGAAAAGCACTTGAGCATATATAAAGTTACAGCTTCTTGAAGAAAAAAAAGATAAAATGTGAGACATGGAAGAAAAAAAGTAATGTGCATAATATGGGAAGCCCAACATGGGGGAAACGGGGGAGCTCTGGAGGATTTTTTTTTAATTTTATTTCAGGGGCTGAAACAGCAAGCAGTGCCTGGGGCTCCATTGCATATTAGTTCAGCCCTGTACATAGAGTTGTTATAATGCAACATTGTTGCACCTAAATGCTAGTAACTGTAAATGTCCCTTTGTGAGATGGGCCAACATAGTGTAGTATGTAGGTGTGGTGTAGTAACATCATTTTGGCTACAGATCACTCTGTGTACTACTGAAGCCTGCAGCATGAACTAAAAGGAATGGGTGGCAGTGACAGGGTGATACATAGACTGGAATTGGCCAGGGGCCCCCAACTTGACATTTGCTGGAGGCCCCCAAAATGCTAAAACCGACCCTTGACCCTTTTGGTGTACGGTATGTGTGAACCTTCAGATTTCTTAATGAAATGTGACGTGTATCAGTTCCTCTGTTTCAGCCAAATTAAAAGTTGCACTATGAAAATTGCCTGCATTTTGAAGTGATGTATACCACCCCACCCTGAGTAGGAATTTTGTGTAGCATAGCATATGTAGATATTAATCTATTAAGTCTTCAAATTTTATAATGATGTACTTTCACATTAAACGTCCATTTGCTCTTCACGTTATTCATCTCTCTAAAAAGCAAACCATTTCAGTCATAGGGGCATACATTTACTTTCCCATACCCTACAGTTTTAAAAGTAAAGCACATCATTACTCAGAATTTCTTAATACTTAAAGAAAATCTCTTAAATTCGAAGTACTGTGTCCCAACCATTTTTTACTGCCATGCATATCCTAACTGAACCCCCTGCTGTTGCTTTCTTTTGCCGAATGGTCGAAGAAAATGTACAAGACAAAGCCATTCTGGAACTCTTAGTACTTCACACAAACACCTCAACGACTTCTCAATTAATTCATGAAAGACACTGAACTATAATTCCTATAATCCTTATCCCTACTGCGTATGTCTACGATTTATCCCTGCTCATCTGTTATGCTGCATTGGTAAGGATAAAAAGAGTGACTGCAGGAATAGTAAGCCACACCTCGCTGGAGTGTTTGAGCAAAGTAATTTATTTAATATCAGTGTTTACTTTCCTTTGTGCGCCAGATGACATCAGCATTGGGTGTCTGTTGGGCAGCATAATAACACTAGGTGTGCCAAACTAAATATTACCTGGTTTGTTGTATTCATTCACTGCAACAATGTAACAAAGCCAGCCAGGGAAACTGTATATACTGGCTGTTTTCCCATTGTGTATGCACACCAAAGACTTGGCTTTTCTTATTGGTTGAAGCTGATAGTATATGGAGAAGAGGTTTGGTTGAATTAGTTTCTTCATTTGAGAGACTGGTGACCATTGAATGGGCTGCATATTTGATGTACGAGATTTTTTTTGTGCCTGCCATCTTTTCAAGAACTATGGGTGTCTGTACTGGTAACCTTAGTCATGGAAGTCTTGGATACTGAAAACAGCTTGTAAATGAGTACATATAAGATTTACTTCAATTTTATTAAGTTTTATGTATGCTTTCGTTATGTGGATTGGAAATGATTCATGAGTTATGCAATTATTTTTAGAAACACTGAGGGTAGATTTAAATACTTTAAGGCAAGTTTGTGCAGTGACAATTTTGATTTTATATGAAACTTGCTTTGTTTTGATATGTTTTTGTGGTGGCATGCCTTTAACTGTGTTAATCACCACATACCAATGCTTTGTTTTTCATCTTGGCTGACATATATGTACATTCTGATCTCTGAATATCTAGTAGTAGTATGAGAGCATATGCTGAGGTTCATGAAATGCAGTGCAACACAATGCAAGTTGGAGGTATCTCTTTGCAGTTATTGATTTACATTGGACATTAAAACAAAACATTGTGGACAAAACTGGGATCATTAGTGCTATAAATTTATTATATTTGCTTTTGCATCCCTGAGATCTGATGCACATTTCGATTTATAACGCCTTGTGATTAATCTGCTTTAAGGTTCTGCAGTTTGTGGTTTAAAATATTTTATGGATATTCCCATCATGCTTGCATGTGCACAAACAGTGTGCTTTGCATATGCAAATATATTTAGGAAGAACAGCTAATACCTACATGCCTGTTTAGCATTATAGTGTACTAATCTTTTGCCCCTGGGAAGAGTATTTTCATTGTTTTTCGTGCATGTGTTTGCAGGGAATTCTAATCTTATCTAAAAGGAAACCGTGGCGGTCAAGTTTAGTACAGAATGCAGTGTATATCTGCATAGGACTGCTGTTATAGTTTTGGTGGTAAATTGTGCACGTTTTTGTGAAAGGTGTGCTAGGGTAGCAGCTGCTACCTTGTTTTTTTTTTCATCAGCTAAATTGAAATAACCTGAGAATATTAAGATTTCTAAGGTAACCACTGGCATATCAAGTAGACTAATGCACTGCTGTGGCTTGGAGAAAGAGAATAAAGAAAGTAAAGTTTTAGGAAGGTGGCGTTTAGTGATGTGATAACATTTAGTAAGCCTGTGTAGTTTAAACTATTTTGACTTTTACAGGTGTCCCACTGAAACCCATCTATACATGTGTAACTAATTACCTGGCTGTCAGTGCAGAATGGCAGACGTAATGCTAAATCGCAATGAGGGTCTTTATAATACTCAGTGTTCTACTGACATGGAAGATTATAAACAAGTGTGTAAACACATTCAGACATTAGTGAGCAGTGCATATTGTACTCTATTTGTGCTGTAGATGACTATTACTAAATTTGCAACAGTTTGTAAAAAGATTTACATGACTGCATGAGAATTGCATTTGTATTGTGGTTGTAAAAAGTATCTATTCATGTTCAGAAAATGGTGGGTAGGTTGTGGCAGACTGCATTTTTTGGGGGGTTTCGTTGTTAATTATAGGATTGCTTATACGTTAATGCTCAATTTTTTGCATTTTCAGGAAACCTGTTGGCTTGGTGTTCCTAGATGGCTGTGTATCTCTCCCCATACATATAGGTTCATAGGTTGATACTAGGCTATCTGCCTTAGGGCATTTATAAGCCTAGCCAGAGTGTGTTTGGCTTTCACCACCCTTTTAGATTAGTTGACTGTGCCTCTGTATGGTAGATCACAGAAGATGGCCCTTTTAAGGTTAGTTTATTGTGCCTCTGTCTAGTAGGGACACAGAAGAGATCCCAGGGGTAAACCTACGATCTCCCATCCACTCTTCAAGATTTCTCTTGAAGAGGGTCATTGAGGGGGCTCTGCCTAACATGGATTGGGATTTTGTTCCAGAGTGAGGGGAGCCTCTGGGATATGAATTTGTTCCTCCAGCATGTCCTATTTATTTCTGTGCTGAGGTTTCAGTCGCTGGAGCGTGTAGCTCTAAGGGATTTGGATTTCCTGAGGTGAAGCATGTCCATTAATTCTGGTTTGGACATGGCTTTATACGTCAGGCACAGATTGCCTCTGAGTAGGCGGTAAGCAACTGAGTAGAGCTGGAGTTTCTTTAGCCTAACTGCGTAGGGCATCTGTTTGAGTCCCTTGATCCTCTTGGTGGGTTACTTTTGGGGCTTTCCAGTTGCTGCAGGTGTCGGGTAAGGTACATCCCAAATGGGGCATTGTACTCAATTATGGGCCTAATGAGTAGAGGGGCACAATGTCTTCTCTTGTTCTAGATGTGAACCCTTACGTGATAAGGTGGGCTATATAGAAGGTCTTTCTAACCACTTTGGCAAAGTGATTGTCAAAGGAGAGATTGCTATCTACTTGAGTCCCCAATTCCCTAATTACTTATTCTGTACTTAATGGATTACCACCTATGTGGTAATTTGTGGGCACTTTGTTTTTCCCAAAGGGGATGACTATGCACTTTTTGGCATTTAGCTTTAGGCCATGGCTCTGGCACCAGTTATCCGTCTCTGAGAGACCCTTTCGGAGGATGCTTGTCAGTCGGCGAGTCGATTTTATGGCACCCAGTTTGCAGTCATCTGCGAACTTGGTCAGCCATAGTCCTCCCGTGTTAGCCTGTACCTCAGAGAAATATATACCAAACAAGAGAGGTCCCAGGACTGAGCCTTGTGGGATGCCACTTGTAATTGGTTTAGAGTCTGACATGGCACCTGCAATTCTGACCATGTGGATTTTATCCCTGTGCCAGTTTGCAACCCATCTTGTGACATAGGGGTTTATATTTAAGCTGGTGAGCTTATTTATGATGCCTGAGTGGGGTGTTGTGTCGAAGGCTTTTGCGAGGTCTAGGTAGGCTGTGTGGACTACCTTCCCTTCATCTATGTCCTTGGTGACTGTTTCAAAGAAGTCCACCAGGTTCAAGAGGCAAGATCTGCCCTTAAAGCCGAATTGGGTAGGATCCAGTGTTTGGTGGTTCCCAATGTCTTTGAGTTCCATGATGATACGCTCCATAGCTTTGCAGACCAGGCTAGTCAGGCTTATTGGGTGATCGTTTCCAGGGTCCGTTGTGGCACCACCTTTGTGGAGTGGGACCAGTGTTGCTGTACGCCATTCCTTGGGTACATATAGGTTCATAGGTTCATAGATTAGTACTAGGCTAGCTGCCATTTCAAGCCTAGCCAGTTATCCCTTGAGAGACTCAAACCCTGCACCTTGTGTTTCTAAGGCAAACACCTTAACCATTAGGCTACCCTCCCAACCTGTAGTAAGGCTGAGATTGAACAGTGACTTTGTGAGGGTTCAGTTCTTCTTGGAGCTCATGTAAGATGCAGCTCGGGACACCGTCCGGTCCTATGGATGCTGTGTTTTTTTGCTTTGAAGAGGGCAGCTCTCACCTGTGCATCTGTGATGTCAGGGAGGCTACACTCTGTTGGGATAGACATTTGCTCTTTTGGGGGGGAAGGGGGGGGGAGACGTTTGCAGTGAACCTGTCTGCCAGGATGTTGGCAATGTTTGTGGGTTCAGTGTATTTTTTGTCATTTTGCACTAACTCAGAGCATATCTGGGAGTTGCCACCCAGGTTCCTGACATAACTAAAGAAGGCCTTGTGATTATCTTTAGCGTCTTGTGCAATTTTTCTTTCGAAGCTGGCCTTAGATAATTTTATGAGGGATCGTAGTTTCTTGCTAGTACTGATCAGAGATGCCTTCCCTTTTTGGGATTTTGCTCTGTCATGCAGTAGCTTGCTTCCTTCTGTTGTATAGCTTATTTATGGCTTGGGTCCACCAGACAAGTCTCCTGCCTTTGGTGGAGTGAGTCTTGGTTTTATTTGGGATGGCACGATCCATGCATTTCTGTAGGTGTCCATAGAATGCATTTGTAAAGGATTCTGCGGTTTGGGCCATATTTTCCACTGGCCTGGGGGCTTTGAAGGATTCCACCTTGGTTTTGAGAAGTGTGAAGTTTGCTTTTGAGAAATTCTTCACCGTGGTTTCCTTTGGCTTGGGGGGGTGGGGAAGGGATATGGATGTCCAGTGAGATTAATTTATGGTCAGATCTTGCCAATGAGGGGTATACCTCTGGTATGGAACATAGAGTCCCCATGTTGGTGATGATCAGGTCCAATATGTTTTCCCCTCTTGTGGGAGTGGTGACCAGTTGTTCCATAGCATTTGAGTTTATAAATTCTAGGAAGCGTTGGGTGAGAGTGCTGAGGCTTGAGTAGTGCACCCAGTTTGTTTGGGTAGTTGAAGTCACCCAATATGATGGTGTTTGGAGAGACCTTCATATTTTCCAGTGTTCTCAGGAAAGCTAAGTGGGGTTCCTGAGTTTGGGAGGGTAGTCTGTAGCAGGCTACAAACTGGAAGGCAGTTTTGCCCACTGTTAGTTGCACATGGATGGTCTCTGATGCTTTGTGCAGTGCCACTAACCTGGAGGTGTGGGTATCTTTGAATATGGATACTCTCCCTCCTTTTGTGGTTCGGTCTGAGTTTTGGGGCTGAAAAGCATGGTATGAGGTATAACCTGGTAGTGCTGGGGTGCTCTCGGGAGCCTTGAACCAGGTTTCTGTTACTGCACAGATATCGATATTCTCCATACTGAGGAGAGCCTCGAGTGCGTGCATCTTGAGGTTTAGACTTCTGGCGTTGAGCAGCATTACCCTTAGTTTCTTTTTCCTTGTGTTGTCTATGGAGGTGAGTTTGTCTTTTGAGCCTTGCCTAAAAAAGGCACTATGGGGGTGGCAAGAGCTTTAGCCAATATTCGAAAGCCCAGGGGTGACAGGTGCAAGCCGTTCTTAGCGAAGCAGCATGGCTTGTCGAGCATGTCATCCCAGGCTGACAGACACTGGATCCCCTTTGAATGACACCAATACTTTAGCCAATTGTTAAAATTGTTCATTTTGTCTTTATACTGTGGCATCATTCTTGGTGAGGGTAAGATGCTACTCAAGGTCAGGGTCATACCGGCCTGGGCTACATGATCAGAGAGCTCCTCTGTCTCTTTTCATGTAGTCCAGGGAGGTAAGTCTCGGGTCATTCACACCAGCATGGACAATGACAGAGTCATATTTGTACTTGCTTTGGAGTGACCTGAGTGCTTGTGTTATGTGGTGGATCCTGGCACCCGACAGGCAGCTTAGTGACCTTCTCCTTGTTCAGCCTGGTGAGTGGGGACGTCAGTGTGTCTGACTATAGTCACCTATTACAAGTGTATTAGGTGTGTTTAGCCTTAAGGTCTGTGTCTGTGTTGGACACTGACTTTGTGAACTATGTGATACGTGGGTATTGTTGTGGGGTAGCGGTTGCTTGGATGTCTGCTTTGGAGGTCTCTGCTGCTTGGGAAGATTTTTATTTAGAGCCTCCGAGTATGTTTTTGTGCGTTTGGTTTGCTGTTGCGATAGGTCTATGTGAGACTGGATTTGTGGTGTGTGTGGTTACCTTCTCCTCCTGACTGTATGTGTGTGTATGTATGTATGTATGTATGTGTGTATATATATATATATATATATATATGTGTGTGTGTGTGTGTGTGTATATATATATATATATATATATATATATATATATATATATATATATATATATATATATATATATATATATATATATAGGTATGTTTGTGTGTATACATAGAAATGTGTCTGTGTAATTATATACATGTTACAATACAAATCTTTGTTTCACTCAATGTCATTTTCCTACTTCTAAAACTCTTTGCTTAAGAAATATGGATAAAGTCTTGAATTATGGGGGGGGGGGCTGCAAAGGCCAAAAAATATGGACTACTTAATATTTTGCTTACACAAACTTGGCTAGTTGGCCAAATAATACGTTTTGCATTAGTATGCATTCTCTGAAGGGACTGATACTTGTATGTCTGACTTCAAGCCCCAATGATTGGCCAGAAAACCAAAAATTTTAAGGCACATAAAAAAAAAATATGAAGTTCAGGGCAGTCTGTGAAAATTTTGACTGTTGAGAGGTTTGCTTATTTTCCCTACACATAAGCTTTGGGGTTGGGGTCAGGGGTGCCCATTGGTAAAGTTTTGCCCAAGGGAGAAGGTCTCCACAGTAGCCCCCACCACCCACTGCTGCAATCGTGGTATACCTATACCATCCAGATTGCTTTTTTTATTTGTCTCACCCTTTGTCTTGCTCTTAAGGTTTTACTCTATTCATTTAAAACATTTTAAATAATTCCTTTACTGCAAAAAAAACAAAAATATTAGAAAAGCATCCCTTCTTTAGTGGCGCCTTAGGGGGCCTCCTAGTTGCTGTACTTGCAGCCTGTTATGGATAGAGTATTAAAGGTCGTAAGAATGTTATGACATGATGGCATATGTTGCAACTTACTTGCTCAATAATTCTATTCAAATCCAAAAGTAATGGAGATGGGCAAGGGCCCAAAATGTGGAACTATTTTTTTAAACATTGCTTTGATTGTTAATAGGATTTGTGACATGTTTTCTTGACAGTAAAAATTATGAGACTGAGGCGCATTATTGATGTACTGTAGTACTTCATTAACGAATCAGAAACTTTAAAATGGAGTGGTAATGCCAAAATCAAGGGTATTTGAGAGTTCGACATCTTTGGTATGTACTTATTGGTGGTCAGTACTAATTTAATGATTTGTGGCTGACCAAGTTTGCTGACGACTGTATACTTCGTGCCGTCATAAACTTGTTTTAAAACGCAAAATTCCTCCTAGAGGGCTTTTCCCAAACAAGGAGCTTGTTTCCTAACCACACTAAAACTAAAATCCAGAAAATTTGTAATAGTCTCCTTTGACAAGATGACTTCCCCTGTAATTATATCAACACCCCCCCCCCCTTAAAGTTGGTCTGATAGGGACATGGGAACTCACGCAGATAAATTATCCTTTAATGGCCATGTGTCCACTTTTGAAAAGTCCTTTTTTGTTGCACAGCTTAGTAGTAATAAGGCATCTAGGTCCAGCGATGTGATCATACCACTGACTTAGTAACTTAAGGTCGATCATTCTATATGATACTGACATTGATATGTACCTGTCTGAGAACTTACACAACTTATCGACGCTTTCTCACCAAGAAAGTCAAGGTCATAAATCATAAAAAAAAAAAAAAGTACACCGAATGTCTCAAAGTCTTGGCACTCTGTGTCATACAGCATACTGAGGGGCGATGGCTAAGTCATGTACAATAGCCTCAACAGACCTTTACCCTCTTGGATCTCCTGCATAGCCACAAGTCCATTTGTGGCTTAATTGCAAAGGAGATCTTTATCTCTCTTGGAACATAAACAGAACACGTTGGAGGTATAGATATAACAAAGAATACCAGTTCTTCTTTGGAATAGTCTTCTCCCCAGCATATTTCCTTAAGCTATTCAAATGTAATTTGGATGATTATGAACATGTGTTGGCCTCATAGCTGCACCATTTGCTTAATGTTAGATGTTAAGTTGTCAATCTCGCCTTTATTCTTGCTGGATGGGTTCGATTCGATTCGGCCAATACTAAAGTTCGAGAGCTAATTTCACCGGCTCGAGGCTCCCCTATATCCCACAATGCTAGGCGGTAACTACCCAGATCTCGTTTGCCGCTATAGCTGACGAGGTGCTTTTCTACCGGCTCAGGCAGGTGAGTTAGAGTTTTACCATATTAGGTACTTCTTAACCCCCTTTTTTGTTTCATACCATAACCTTTTAGTTGGTTTAAGTATTTAGATAAATCGACCCCTGTTTTTCGGGTCTATATTCCCTTTCTTCCCTTATCTTGTAGGTCTTCGGCCCCTCCCTTCCCCCAGTCCTTTAGTGACTAAATTAGTTGTTTTTCTGTTAAGGGCTTGTGTGTGTGTGTGTGTTTGTGGCTTGTGTTAGCCTTAATAATTTAATAATTTCTTCAGTAAAGGGTGTGTCTGTAGTGTGTTTGTGTTGTCAGGCACTCCTTTTTACGATGTCAAAAGACAAGGTCTCAGGCTTCAAGAAGTGTGACTCTTGCTGCCAGAAAATGTCTGACAGACGGTCACACTTCTTGTGTGTATTGCCTGGGGCCTTTGCACCTGCAGGACTCTTGTGCTGTTTGTCATGGTTTTAGCCCTAGAGTCCTGCAGGAACGCAAGAATAAATTAATCTTGCGGGGCTTATTAAAGCCTGAAGGCCCCCCGACTCGGTCTGTGTCAGGGAAGCCTTCCAAAACTTCCAAACAGTCGGCTCCGGTTTCAGAGTCGACTGCTGGAAAGACTAAGTCGGCTTAGACATCGGCTCCGGCTGGAGCCGATGTTTCCAAGCCTCATACTTAGCTCTGCTCCGGCTGGAGCCGAGGCTGATAAAACTCCGTTGGCTCCGATACTCTTATCGGAGCCACAGTCTAGGAAGAGGTCCAGATCCCCCTCTATCGGCTCCGTGCATTCGGCGCCAGGATCCCCTCTTCTTTTTGAACGGAGCCATAAAACTCATTCCTCACGGTCTTCCAGGTTATCTGACCATGATTTGCAAAGGGTAGTGAGTAGACTTCTCAAGTCCGAGGCACTGGCCCAAATGCTGCATAGCCCGACTCACCAGTCAGTGGCTATTTCCGTTCCCCAATACATTCCTCCTCCGACTCCTTTGAGTTCGGAGCCAGGGCTTGTCGGAGCCATGACTGTCGGTGCGTCGGATCCGATACCTTCCCTTTCGGCACCGTCTGCTCCGATCTCCTCCTTGGAGGGATCTCGGCGCTGAGCTTCCCTCGTCTGCTCCGAGGGGGCTAGTGGCATCGGACCCTTGTCCGACCCCGCTCTTCCTCTCGGGCCTTCGGCGCTGGTGAGTTCGGCTCCGACATTGGCTTCGGAGCCGTCCCTGTCGGTGCCAGGGGAGGTCCTTGTCTCTTCGGAGCGGGGGCCTCTGGCCTTGCCTGACAGGGGTGCCTTCGAGGTCATGCGGAGCGTGCTAGAACCAGGTTCTGCCCCACAGTCGGCTCCTTCAGCCCCCCCCATCTACAGTGCCTGCGGTGATTTCTACTCACCCCCTTGTCTTAGACCGCAGAGAGCCAACTCCTCAAGTTTCCCCATTGGGAATTTCCTCCTCTTCTGAGGCCTCTCCTGACCCGGCAGGAGATCCCCCAAGGAAGAGGCAGTGCAAGAGGAAGCACATTGACTCCCCTGAGTCTATCACCTCTGACACTGACTTAGAGGAATCCGAAGGTTCCCTCGATCCCCTCTGAGGATGTCTCCTTTGCTGACATCCTTGAGATCCTGAAACAGAGGGGGAACTGGCCAGCCCTTAACCCTTCGGAGGATGAGTCAGTGTATCTTGAGGCGTTTGGCTCTCGACCTTCTACCTCCTGGGTGTCCCCTCCCTTTGACCCTCTTATGGAAGTGGTGGCAAGGAAGGCTTGGACAGCTCCTGATTCAGTGGAACCCACCCCGAGGAGACCATCTAAATTTATTACTGCCCCTAGAGATAAAGATTTTTTATCCAAAGGTGTCCCTGTTGATTCCATGGTGGTGGCTGCGGCCACTAAGGAGTTGTTAGCTGATCCTTTGGTTCCTGTCCATCCTCCTAATAAGGAATCTAGGGCCATGGACAGGTACGGCAAGCGGATGTTCTCATCAGCGACCTTTTCAATGCGTTCGCTGAATTACTTATGCCACTTCACTCGTCTCCAGAGAGATTTACTCAAGGATATGGGTGAACTGATAAAGGATCCTACAGCTGAGGGGTTCAAAGACACAATGAACTCCCAGTTGGCAACCCTGAATTCCATCGTTAACTCCTCCATGCGGCTGGTCTCATATGCAGCAGATGGGGCGAGTAGAGCCGCAGGCACAGGTGTTGCCTTACGACGTCACGCCTGGATGCAGCTATGCAACTTTGCGGACCCTTTCAAGGCGTCCTTCACCAGTTCTCCCTTTGATGGATCATCCTTGTTTGGTCCACAGGTGAAGGATACATTGACCAGGTGCGAGGTAGAAGGTAAGACTCTCTCTGCTGTAGGAGTCAGTTTTTCTACCCCTTCTAGACGCTATCCCAAAGGTCAGAGGGGAGGAAAGATGTGGTTCCGTAAACAACCCCAGGGAGTCTCATCTGACGCACAAGGCCGATTCCCCTCTAGAGGCAGAGGTCGGAATAATAATAGACGCCGCCCTAGAGGCAGAGGAGGTCCGCAAAACCAGGGTAGCAGAGAAATGTTCTCTGACAAACCCTTTCAGCATCCCTGAGGGGCTGCCCGGCTGTCCACCTTCGGAGGCAGTCGGGGGAAGGTTATCCCTGTACCCAAAAGCCTGGCTTTCCCTTACTCAAGACAAATGGGTACAGTCTTTCATATCCGAGGGTTACAAAATTCCCTTTATTCACATCCCTACCCAACCCAAAAGATTCCTTCCAGACGTTCCACCCGGTCTAAGGGAACAAGCAGCATTAGAAATTTCAAAGCTGCTATCAAAAAGAGCTATCCAATCAGTCCCGGCAGACCAGCAAGGATCTGGAATCTACTCCAAATTCTTTTTGGTCCCAAAAAAACAGGGGACTGGAGACCCATACTGGATCTCAGCTACTTAAACAAGTATGTCAGGAAAACAAAATTCCGGATGGTCACGCTACAGTCCATTCTACCCTTCTTGGGTCAGGACAATTGGATGTGCTCGATAGATCTTCAGGACACGTACTACCACATCAAGATGAACAGATGCTCCAGGAGATATCTCCGCTTCAGGCAGTGAGCCAGTCACTACCAGTTCAGGGCCCTGCTCTTTGGTCTCACTACAGCCCCCCGTGTGTTCACCAAATGCATGGCAGTGGTCGCGGCTCACTTGAGACGTCAAGGATTCCAGGTGTTTCCATATTTAGACGACTGGCTCCTTACCGCCACCACCAGACATCAGCTTCTTCTATCCAGGGACTTCACCATCCAATCTTGCCAAGCTCTAGGCATTTCGATAAATTTCGAAAAATCTGCCTTGTCGCCTTGTCAATCTATTACCTTTTATAGGCGCCACCTTAGACACACTCAATCTTTCAGCCAGACTCACAGAGCAGAGAGTGTTAGACATTCGGAACCAAGTTTCCCTTCTCTTACAATGCAACAAAGTCAAAGCCAGACTAGTTTTGAAGGTGTTTAGGACTCATGGCAGCAGCTATTCCCCTTCTTCCCTTAGCTCGCTTTCACATGAGGATCCTCCAATGGATGCTGTTTACTCAATGGTCCTTTCAACAGCTCCCGATGTCCCATACCATATTGATAACTCAATCATGCAAGAATCAACTGTCTTGGTGGATCACATCACATCAACTTCTCCGAGGAAGACCCTTCACTCTTCCCCTCCCAGTCGCCACGTTGACAACAGACACCTCCCTGATCGGGTGGGGGAGGCATTATCAGGGCAGGACAGTCCAAGGCACGTGGCAACCTTTCGAGTGCCACTTGCACATAAACGTCTTAGAGATGAGAGCAGTGCTTTTAGCGTTGCAAGCCCTTCATGACTCTCTTCCCACTGGGACTATTGCAATTCAAACGGACAACATGTCCGTAGTGTGGTACATCAACAAACAAGGCGGAACCAGATCATACCCTTTATGTCGAGAGGCACTCAGACTTTGGCAATGGGCGATCTCTTCTCAACGTTTTCTGATAGCAACGCACATTCCCGGGAAATCCAACGTTATTGCAGACAAATTGAGCAGGGCAATTCTCATGCCCCACGAGTGGTCTCTAAAGAAATCGGTTCTAGAAGAAGTATTCCTAAAATGGGGCCAGCCTTGCTGCGATCTTTTTACTACTCCCCAAAACAGCAAGTGTCATGACTTCTTCACTCTCTTCCCGTTACCAGGCCATCCCACCAGAGACGCTCTAGTCCACGATTGGCCCCGGGGACTTCTATATGCCTTTCCCCCCTTTCCACTGATATCTCAACTAATTCAGAAAGCCATCGCCTTGAGTGACAATGATCCTCATTGCCCCTTACTGGCCTCGACAGATATGGTTCCCCTTTCTTCATAGTTACCTTTTGGAGCAGCCTTGGCATCTGGACCCAGTACCAGATCTGATAACCCACCAATCGGGTCAGCTGCACCAATCTCTGCCCTCTCTAAACCTCACAGCGTGGTTTCTCCGATTCCAACTTTAGCCAGGCTTCCCTCAATATCTCGCTCGGTCCGAAATATCTTGATAGCCTCTCATAAATCTTCTACCCGGAAGATTTATAGTAGCAAATGGAAACGCTTCTCCTTTTGGGCAACGTCAAAAAACATAGATTCCTTTACAGCACCTATCCAGTCTAATCTAGATTTTCTAGCAGAACTCTTTCATTTAGGATCATCTGCATCTACCATTAGAGTTCAATTGGCTGCCATATCTAATTTTCATGTTGGTGTCTCTGAGTCTAGCATCATGGCTCTCAAACTCTGTAAAGCCTTTTTAAGGGGCGTATTTCTTCTCAAACATCCAATCAAAGATCCCCCACCTCAATGGGATTTGAACTTGGTTCTGGCATCTTTAATTCTTCCCCCCTTCGAACCGGCGGCTTCATGTTCTCTGAAGTTGCTTTCTTGGAAGACACTTTTTCTGGTAGCTATAACTTCAGCGAGAAGGGTATCTGAACTCCATGCTCTGTGCAGTCGTCCTCCTTACTTAGCGTTTCACAAAGACAGGGTATCCCTCCGTACTAATCCATCCTTTTTGCCTAAAGTTTCCTCACAAATAAACCTAAACCAAATTATTGATCTCCCCATCTTTTTCCCTAACTATTCAAACAGGTCGGAACAAAAGCTACATTTTTTGGATGTTCATCGCCAACTTAGATATTACTTAGACAGGACTAAACAATTCAGGAATCAATTGTTTCTGTCATATGCGGAAGGGAAATTGGGCCTTCCAATTACTAAAGTATCCCTCTCTAGATGACTCACCTCTACAATTACCTTCATCTATGAGATCAGACATCAAAAACTACCCTCAAGACCTAGAGCTCATTCAACTTGGGCATTAGCTATATCCGTAGCTTTTCAGGATAGGCTGCCAATAGATTCCATTTGTGCAGCAGCCACCTGGGCTTCTCCTCATACATTCATTTCACATTACAAATTGGACATGGTTTCCAGAAGCCGTGCCAATTTTGGTTCCACTGTTCTCAAGAGTCTGTTCCGATAGGCCCCCCGGAATAAGGTGCTAGGGACGCGGTCCCATCCAGCAAGAATGAAGGGGAGATTGACAACTTAACATTAAGAAGTTATGTACCTACCATAACGTTCCATGTTAGTTGTCGTCTTCTCACCTTCTTTCTTGCGTCCAACCCTTCTTCCCCCAAGCCTGGACAGACCGACCGGAATTCAGTTTGTGTTCTTCCTCTGGAAGTCGTCATTCCCACACTTTCTTCCACCTCTTTTATCCTTTCTGAGGTCTGCGATACTTTTTACGCAGATTGTTTTGAGGTGGGTTTCCCTATTCCATTCTATGGAGACTAGGATTGCGTGGTATAGCTATCAAACGAGATCTAAGTAGTTACCGCCTAGCATTGTGGGATATAGGGGAGCCTCGAGCCGGTGGAATTAGCTCTCGAGCTTTAGTATTGGCAGTCGGGCCGAGGATCGGCTCCGAACCCATCCAGCAAGAAAGAAGGCGAGAAGAAGACAACTAACATGGAACGTTATGGTAGGTACATAACTTCTTATTTCTTCTACCTCTTGAGCTTTGTGGGGGAGGTGTTAAGCACTCCCTTAAACTTTTACTTGCCATCTATAGTAGTAACAAAGCCGTATCAATTGGGGCTACTACCCCCCCCACACACACACACACACACACAACTTATAAAGCATAACCGGTGCGGTTAGCATGAGATTGTATAGAGTTGTGTACTTGGCTGCCTTTTTGCAAAAACATTTGCACTATTTTTTTCTGTTGTCTCGCATCACATGTTCATCGTGCATACAACTGCAGTCATAACAGATGGGTTATCCTGCCATCAGGCGGGTCCTCGGTCGGCCGAATTCTAAAGCCTAGGTCCGGCGTCGGTTGTAGTCGCTTCTTCCCTGAAGTGAGTGCGGCAGGGGTATAAAAGAGGCAGCCGACGCCGTTTTCTTCAGTCTTTCTTGCCGTGCGGTGCCCGAAGCAGAAGCAGTTCGCAAGTGCCGGTTGGCCAGCTCCTGAGATTTATGTAAGTATTTCAGCGGAAGTCATCTTGAAAGCTAAGTACCCCGTTGGGGAAACTTTTCTTGCCTCAGACCGATGTCAGACAAAGTTAATAATTGCATTTCTTGTGGGAAGCAAATACCGCATAAGGATTTCCACTCTTTCTGTATACCTTGCTTAGGCCCAGACCACGACGTCTCGGCCTGCCGTTTCTGTGTTAGATTCAATAAACGCACTATTAAGCGTCGGGCGGAGTTCGCCCTTAACTTTTTCGGCAAAAAATTTAATTATATTATGTCGTCGGATACTCCAACTTCAGTTTTGAGCAAAAAACACAAAGATAAGGACCGACATACGAGGTCCGCACCACCTACTGAAACCACGCTAAGGCCGACTACCGGTTCTCCGGTACTCAGCGAGGTGCCTACGCAGCCCCTGACTACCGATGACAATGCATTACCGGTGTCTTCAGTAACCGAGGTCGCAGGCTCCTCGGCCCCCATTCCTACTACAGATCCCGACGCCACTCCTGGCGGGGAAACTCAGAATTTAGACAGGCCTGCCATTTCTCAAGGGGTCTTCAGGCCTTCCTCCTCCTCTATTAAAGCCTTCACTAAATCTAAAGCAGCCATGAAAACCAAAAAACATGTTCCTCAGACCCTCTCTCAAGGCACCATTCCTAAAAAAACAGATGCTTAAAATGGCTGAGGATTTGATTACTCTTATCAGGGGTTCTCAACCCCCCTCTGACAAAAGGCCCAGATTAGAGGAAGACTACCCTTCCTCAGATCAAGCTTCTTTTATCTCAGAACTATCTGATGACCAGGATTATGCCTATTCTCCATTCGAAGACTCTGATGCAGAGGAGTCTATTCCCTCGCCCGAGGACTTCTCTTTTGGGGAAACCCTGCATACATTGAGGGAACACTTTCATTGGGAAGGCCAAGATTACTCAGATTCCAAGAAAAGGCTCAGGGAATTTCTTCTGCTCCCCCAGCATAGGCCTCTGGCTATCCCTCCTGTTTTAGATATATTGGATGATGTGTACACAGAAGCCAGCCTTAATCCAGATTCTTTGCCTCCAGCTCCTGTTAAACCAGACAGGTATTACCGGGTTCCTGATTCCCATCAGTTCCTATATAAAAGCCATACTGCTAATCCAGAAACAATTTCACAGGGTCCCAAGGGAATTAAGGCCTCTACTGCTAAAAACCCATTACCTTCGGAGAGAGATTCCAGAGCTTTAGAAAGGTGGGGGAAAAAGGTGTACACCTCGGCCACTTTAACCATGAGGGCATTAAACTGTCAGTTCCATACGTTAAAGTATCAATAGTTTTTGATATCTCGGCTGAAAAGCAAGATGACACAACCAGAACAACCAGATTTAAAAGAGCTGCAGGATTTGTTGCATGGTGCAGAGCAAGTGGGTGAACATACCTTGCAGTGTGGTTTTGATGCTTTAGAGGCCTCATGTAGAGCTGCTGTTACAGGGTTTGTTATACTTAGGCATGCTTGGCTCAAAGAGCAAACCTTACTAGATCATGTCAAAGCTTAATTATTAGATGCACCTCTTCAAAAAGATGTATTGTTTGGTGTTAAAGCTGAGGAGGTGCTAAAGAAAATGGAGGAAAAAGCGAAACCAATGCAAACTGTGAAAGATTTCCTGCAGTTACAGCCTCCGCGTTTCAGCAGAAACTGGCCTTAAAAAAATTGGTCCTTTCCAGCCACGGACAGACCTCAAAGGGGCAGATACAGGCGCCCAAGGGGTAGAGGGCAACCTCAAGGATCTTTCAGAGCCAGACAGTGGCAAGCAACCCCAAGAGGTGGAGAAGATAGATCACAGTCTTTTAGAAAACAGACACAATGACTTCCCCCTACACCTGCCAAGCAAAGCTTTAATGGCAGCACCTTTGGGCGGAAAACTGACATTTTTCTCAAAAAATTGGCATATTGTTACAAAAGACAAATGGATTCTGGACATTATAGACAGAGGCTACAGGTTCCACTTTCACACCCTTCCAAAAATGAGAGGCATGCCAAACCTGCCACAAAATCAAAGGGCAGAGGCACAAAAACAAGTTTCAGCTCTTATGGACATGAAAGCAATTCAAGAGGTACCTGCAAGAGAACAAGGTCAAGGGTTTTATTCCCGACTATTCCTGGTACCAAGGAAAGACAAAGATTGGAGACCTATCTTAGACCTATCCATCCTAAACACATCTACAGGTGCCAAAATTCAAGATGCTCACATTACAGCAGCTTCTTCCCATGCAGGGCAAGGAGTCTTGGCTGGTAACATTGGACCTCAAGGAGGCATACCTGCATGTCCCTATCAGACAAGATTGCAGAAGATACCTCAGATTTCTTGCAGGTTCAACCCATTACCAATTCTCTGCATTGCCCTTTGGCTTAGCTACTGCGCCCAGAGTGTTTACGAAATGCCTGGCATCAGTAATCGCCTTCTGCAGACTACAAGGGATACAAATTTACCCATATCTGGACGACTGCCTGATCCAAGCGGACAGCAAGGACATACTACTGCAGCACCTGGCGTTTGCAATAAGACTGTTGAACTTCCTGGGATACACAGTCAACAAAAAGAAATCAAAACTAATACCCTCTCAACAAATAATTTTCCTGGGTGCCAGCTTGGATACAACTACCCAGATGGCCTACCTCACGCCAGACAAGCAAGGGCAACTGTCTCAATACTTCAGAAAAATGGCAACTTACACCAGGCTAACTGCAAGGAAAGTCCTGCAGGCTCTGGGATTCATGGCATCTTGCATCCTACTAATCCCATGTGCAAAGCTGCATATGAGGAAACTTCAATGGTACCTGAAAAACTTATGGTCTCAACACAGCCACAGCTTGGAAGCAATTATACCACTCATTCCATGCCTTCAAAAGGAATTTTTGTGGTGGACTCAAGTTTCCAAAGAAACACAGGTCTTCCTTTCTGTGTACCTCAAGCAACTCAAATCATCACAACAGATGCCTCAGACTACGCCTGGGGAGCACACATGACAGATCAGTGCATTCAGGGAAAATGGACCCGAAAAGAGAAGCACCTTCATATCAACCAAAAGGAAATGCTAGCTGTGCAAAAGGCTATTATGACCTTCAAAGACCTACTGCATCCAGGCCTGCTATTGATGAGGACAGACAACACCACAGTGATGTGGTACATAAACAAACAGGGGGGAACTCATTCATACCCCCTGTGCAGGCAAGCCATGACCCTATGGAACACAGCACTGGAATTGCAAATTCAACTACAGGCACAATTCCTGCCAGGGAAGGAAAACACACTGGCAGACAACCTAAGCAGAAATATGACAGATCCACACGAATGGAAGTTGCATCCTCAAGTTTTCACAAAGATAACTCAGGCATGGGGACAGCAGACATAGATCTCTTTGCTACCCACAGAAATTGCCAGTTGAAAAAGTTTTGTTCAAGGACCTATCATCCACAGGCCTGGAAAGTGGACGCACTTTCCTTCAATTGGGCAACATTGACAGTCTATGCCTTCCCACCTCTTCCTTTGCTGCCCAAAGTTCTATTAAAAGCCAGAGCAGAGAGGCCGAAAATGATTCTCATTGCTCCAGACTGGCCAAGATAACACTGGTATCTGCTCCTGAAGAGCCCGACACATTCCCCACCATGGATCCTACCTCTAGTCCCTCTTCTGTTGTCCCAGCACAACTACAAAACCCTTCACAGCAATCTCAAAACTCTAAATCTAGTTGCCTGGAGAATTCCTTGATTTCCAAACAGTTACTCCTCTCCAAGGAGGTGCAGGATGTCATCTTGGAGGCCAGAAGACCCTCTACTAGAAAGGCCTACTCCGCCAAATGGAAACGATTTTGTGCCTGGAATCAAGAAAAGGGACAGAATCCTTGGGTATTAAATATACCTCAAATTTTACAGTACCTAGCTGAGATGTTAAACAATGGACTTTTCTTCTCCTCCATCAAGATCCACGCTTCAGCCATTTCTGCACAATACAACACAGATCCTCCTTTATTCTCTCACCCTCTCTTAAGGCAGTTCCTCAGAGGGGCAAAGAATGTAAAACCCCCAAGGAAACCATCAGTCCGTGCTTGGGACCTCAACTTCGTATTGGAAAAGCTGACCCTTCCTCCCTTCAAGCCAGCTTCTTCAACAGTTACAGTACTTGTCATGGAAAACAGCCTTTCTTCTGGCTATCACCTCAGCACACAGGGTTTCGGAGCTACAGGCCCTCATGGCTGTGCAACCATTCATCATTTTCCATCAGGACAGAGTTTCCTTACGAACCAACCCTACCTTTATGCCAAAGGTAGTATCCAGTGTAGCTTTGAATCAGACTATCCAGTTACCTACCTTTTATCCTAATCCACAAAACAAAGGGGAAAGACTACTACATTCCTTGGACATTCACAGACAACTTCGTTACTATTTGGACAGAACAAAGCCATTCAGGAAATCTGAGCAACTCTGTGTCCTATGCTGCAGGTGCTCAGGGAAAGGCTATTTCCAAACAGACAATTTCAAAATGGATAGCCTACTGCATACGGTTTTGTTACTCATTTCATGGAAAAACTGTGCCTGCATGCATCAGATCCCACTCCACCAGAGCCACAGCTACCTCTGCAGCCTTCCTCAGGGGGGTCCCTACCAAGGACATTTTGGAAGCAGTTCAGTGCACACTTTCTCCAAGCACTATCACCTCCCACTATACTCAAAATCTAGAGTGGGCTTTGCCACAGCAGTCCTGCAGGGCATCCTAGCCCCTCCTAGTTCCACTTAGTGCCTACCACCCCTAATTAGCTTTGGGATTCTACCCATCTGTTATGACTGCAGCTGTATGCACGATGAACATAGTACAGTTTTGTACCTACCATAAATGTAGATGTTAGAGTGCTCATACAGCTGCAGTCCAGGTTTCCCTCCCTCCATCCCCTCTTAGGACAGGCCTTATGACAAACACTTTTCATATAACCTTTTTGGGGTAGTCTTTTATGGAGTATTTGCTTGCAACTACTGTTTTTGATTTATCAACATTGCATCTTTGCATAACATTATGTTTGCCTTTCTTCTGGGGGCACCTGACATCTGGGGTTAAGAAAAACTGAAGAAAATGGCGTCGGCTGCCTCTTTTATACCCCTGCCGCACTGCCGTCAGGGAAGAAGTGACGACAACCGACGCCGGACCTAGACTTTGGAATTCTGCCGATCCGAGGACCCACCTGACGGCAGGATAACTCATCTGTTATGACTGCAGCTGTATGAGCACTCTAACATCTACATTTTTGGTAGGTACAAAACTGTACTTTTTGCTCTGTAAGAGGGTACCATCCCATTTACCAAGATTACAGAATCACTCCTCATTAATTTCTTAACTTGTAGTGTACTTTAAAAAAATTAGATAAAATGTTTTATACTTGGAAAACGGCTCAAGTATAAGTATTTCCCAGATTTTGTAACTCGAGTTCCATGCAGTTTTGATTGTAGAGTGGACAGTTTTCTTGGAAGTGGTACAGCACAGTAAAATATCTTTTCTAATGACAAGCACAAAAATTTCCTATGAATTGCAAATAGCTTTTTGTGTGTCATGCACAATGTATGCGTTATATGGCAGACCTGATAAGGAGAGATGTGAGTAGATGAAATGGTTGGAAGTATTATTTTGGGAGCAAGTCCATATGTATTAATTATAATGGATGGAAGCAAGACTGAGTAGTTCACCTTGTCAGATGTTAATTACTAGTAACAGTTTAGTGCACGCTCCCTGCTAGGACAGCCAGCACCATATCCCTCTTAATTTACATTCCCCAAGCCTTGCCCTTAACCCTGCCTCTAAACTCTGCCCCTATCTAATTCAGTTAGCTTTCTTTCTGTACCATCACTTTCAAGGGCTCCCATCATGGTGACCACTGTTGTAATTACATTAAGTGGTCACTAGATGGCAGCAACCCCCCCATTATTAACACTATCTGTATCTCTCCTTTTTCTAGTAGACTTCCTAGAGCTTTTCTCAGCTAATTCCAGGTCCTAATTTCCACTATATCAAAGTTTTTTTTCCCCCTGAACTACTCTAATCCTTCACCTAACCACTCTCATCTAGTCCATTACTACCTCACATACCATCCTTAGAAGAAAGACAATCAGTGGCATGCAAGGTATCTTACATTACCTTTACCTCCTTGGCTTTACCTGCTCTGTTGCCCTACCCTACCCCCATTTCCCACCCACCCCATCACCTCTAAATATATACTTAGCTAGCCTCTCCCTCAACTTCAACTACCCAATCCAGATTACCCATCATTCCCCCTAAAATTACCCCTCCCACCATATATCCTAGCAATACCTACCACTCGAAATCCAATAACGAAATTGGACCATTATGTAAACTAGCTGACTATTCTAGGTAAACCACTTCATCAAACTACAACCCAAGTATACCATCTCATCTTCACCAGCTATAACCACTACAAACCCATACCATGACACTCAGTCCCCTACCACTACTTACTCAAATAACACTTTTAGTAACCATCACTGTCTTTTGTCTCACCCAACCTACATTTGGAACCCCCCCCCATTTCACACTACCACACCTTTCTCTGTTATAAACTCGTACTCCTCTATCTTTATATCTCCCTACCTCAACCCCCAGAATACTACTTTGCTATTCCCCTATTGACTCGTATACAACTCTGCAAACTGCAAACCCAATTTTACAACTTTTAAATCCACAAAACTCTCCAACACTGTACTACACCCCAAAGCCTCCAAATATCTCCTCAGTCACATTATCTCTCTTCTTCTCTTTGCTGCTATTCACCCAAACCCTGGTCCCTCCACCACACAAATACCTAGAAACCAAACCCATCCCTGCCATACAAGCAGCAAAACCCTTCCCTTTTCAGCACTAAACACTCAAAGCCTTTGTAATAAAATCCTAAACCTCCATGCCTAGCTTCAATACAGTAAACCAGACATTCTTTCCATCTCAGAAACCTGGCTCAAGCCCCACATAAGACTCTGAACTAATACCACCTAACTACCGAATCCTAAGAAATGACAGAGTACAAAAGAAAGGCGGTTGGGTAGCACTCCTATACTCTGCATCCCTGTTATTGACCCCTTATACCAAGCCTTTCCCCAAATTTGGTAGGGCAGAAATGATACCAGCCTTAATTCATCTAAAGCTGAAACTTGTATTCATCCTCTCCCTCTATATCCCCCCTGGCTGATAGTCTCATGCCTTGAAAACTTTCTCTCGTGGTCTCCTCTAACATCACTCATGAAACAATAATCCTAGGTGACAGTAACATAAATTGGGCCACAATTCAATCTCCCAATAACTTGCTCAATATCAACTTGTATAATGTTAATCAATACAATTACTAGACCCTCAGACCCCTTCTACTGGAAGTATAATAGACTGTATTCTTGTGTCACACCCTCGTTCTATCTCAGTGGCACTCTCCCAGACCTATAAGCTGACCATTTCCCCACTTTCACCCATCGCCTCCCTTCTTCCACACAACAAACCCACAATTATATATCCTATAGATGTCTAAAACACTTTAATCCTGAAACTTTAATAAATGCACTTAAAAACACTAACTGGACACCATTAAACAAACCTACACCTTGACTATGCTCTTTCCTATTTTAACTTCTGTTTCATAGACCTACTCAACTTCTTTGCTCCCCTAAAAACTAAACACGTAAAAAGCAACCCTGTTCCCTGGTTAACTAAAAACACTTTAGCTATCGTGAGACTTTGTTACAAAGCATGGGCACAATACCAAAAACAAAGAACCTCCACTACTTTTACTGAATACAAAACATTATGTAATGTCAAAAAACTTATTACCTCTGACCGCAAAGCATACTTCTCTACCCTCCATGCCAACCACAATACCAATCCCATACTATTTTGGAAAGGTGTATTTTTCTTTCCTACACCCCAGTAACTCAGAAAGCCTTTGCCCAAACCCAGATGTAACGGACTTTGACTTAGCAACTGAATTTAACTCCTCCTTTGACTATCAACAATCTAACACGGTCCTACACCAATGAATCAGTAATTCCTCCACACCCTACTCCCTTCACCAACAACCCATTCCCACCTAGCAACCCATGACCCCAACCTCCTCCTTTTACCATTAATTCCATGTCCACATCTACCATAAAAGACTCTTACAAAAACTATAACCTGGCTCCAATGCCCCTGATTAAATCCGCTCCTACTACTTAAAAATTGCTGCTGATGTCATCACCCTGCCTGTCACCATACTAATAAATCGGTCTGTCCTAGAATGCTACATCCCCCAACTTTGGAAGAAAGCCTTTATTGTCCCTTTCCATAAACATGGCAATAACAATGACATCCCAAACTTTCGCCCTATTGCCATTCTGTCCCCTATTTCCAAACTACTTAGTGTGTCCATAAATAACTCTTATCCTACCTGATCAACAACCAGCTTCTTGCCCCCACACAGCATGGCTTTAGACCAGGCCACAGTACCTCCACAGCCCTACTCTCCTTCCTCGAAATAATCAAAGCCCACGACTCTGGCCACATTGTATCCACTCTTTTCCTTGACCTCTCTAAGGCATTCCACACCATTTCCCACAACCTGCTTTTCACCAAGCTCTCTAAACTTAAGCCCTACCTCTACCCAGTGGATGTTCATGTTCCAATGTTGCAGTCATTACATTTGGGTTATCTGCTTGCTGGTAGCTCTAAGTCAGCCTGATTAACAAAGTCATGGGACCTGCGTCTGTTGCTGTCCCTTCTTCCATGATGTCAGGTCATCAGGGGTATAAAACATGCAGCTGATGCCATTACATCAGTCTTTCTTGCCGTGCGGTGCCCGAAGAAGAAGCAGTTTGCAAGTGCCGGTTGGCAGACTCCTGAAATTTTGGTTTTCGAGTTTCAGAAGTCTTCAACTAAAGCTAAGTACCCCATTGGGGAAACTTTTTCTTGCTCCTTGCCGATGTCAGTAAAAGTTAATTGCATTACTTCTGAAAGCAGATACCTCATTTCATTTGTATTGTATTCCTTGCCTAGGCCCTGACCATGACGTACCTTGCTGTCAGTTTTGTGCTTTATTTAATCAGCGCACTATCCCGTTGTCTGTATATTTTCACCTCTAAGTATTTTGGTTCTCGGTTTAATTATCCAGAAATGTCATCTGTTAGCCATCCGACTACCAGAATTCCGAAAAAACACAAAGAAAGTCAGACAGGCCGCCGAGGTCCAAAACCGCCGACGCTTCTCCTAAGCCAGTCGCCAGTTTGCCGGTATGCAGTGAAGCACTTTCGCAGCCCCTGATGCCCGCTACTTCTGATTCGTAGGCCTGTACTGAGACCCATTCGGAGTCCGGTATGCCGCGAGATGCTTCAACTATGGAACCCGCGGATGTCTCTATCTGTGATGGGTCTGGAGCTGCTGTGCAGGCACCAGCTTCTAAGGGTGTATTCGGGCGTACGGACTTGCATATTAAACCGATGCCTGCTTTACTTAGGCTTAAATCTCGATCCATGTCTAAAAAAACGACACGCAGGCCACATGCTCAGGCTTCCAGGCCTAAAAAACAAATAAGAATGGCTGAAGATCAAATAACTCTAATCAGGGGTAGCCCCCCCCCCTTTAAGAGGCCTAGTACTGAAGTTGATTGTGAATCTTCTGATCAGGATTCTGTTTTTTCTGACTCTTCTGATATCTGGATTTGCCCTTACCCACTTATGAGGATTCTGATGCAGAGGACTCTATTCCTTCTGCTTCCCCTCGGGAGAATTTGTCTTTTGGGGAAACCTTACATACTGTAAGGGAGCATTTCCACTGGAAAAGCCAGGATTTTTCTGATTTCAAAAAAGAGGCTTAGAGATTTCCTTCTCCTACCTCAGCATAGGCCTTTAGCTATTCCTCCTGTACTAGATATTTGTTGATGATGCTTTCTCAGAATCTAGTTTGGCCCCTGATTCCCTGCCTCCTGCTCCCAGAAAACCTGACATACTACAGGTTCCCAGAGTCCCAAAAGTTCCTTTTCAAAAATCCTGTTGCAGATCCAGAGACCATTTCACAGGGGCCCAAGGGCATTAGGGCTTCCACTGCTAAAAATCCTACCCCTTCTGATAGAGACTCAAGGGCGCTGGATAGATCGAGTAAGAAGGTTTAGACTTCTGCAACCTTGGCCATTACGGCTTTAAACTGCCAGTTATATATGTTAAAATATCAGCAACTTGTTATTGGACTGCTTAAACAGAAAATGTTGATTCCAGATTGTGTGGAAAATAAAGAATTACAGGGTTTAATGCATTCTGCCGAGCAATTTGAAAAACATACTTTGCAATGTGGTTTTGATTCATTAGAGGCCTCTTGCAGGGCTGCTGTTACTGGGTCTGTAATCAGAAGGCATGCTTGATTTTAAGGAGCAATCTTTGCCTGATCATTTTAAAGCTAAATTGTTGGATGCTCCTGTAAATCGGGACCACCTGTTTGGCAACAAGTCTGAGGAAGTTCTTAAAAAGATGGAAGATGAAGCTAAATCTATGCAAACTGTTAAATATTTTTTTACAGGTTCAGCCTCCTAGATTTAGTAGCACTGGCCCTCTTAAGAATTGGTTCTTTCCAGCCCCTTCCAGGTCTTCTCAATCCAAACCCAGACACAGCAAAAACCCCAGGTTTCACTCCCAGGGGACTCGCAGAACTAAGCAGTGTGGGGGGGGGGGCCTCCACTTCCAAGTCTGGGAATAAGACTGCCCCTATGGTAAACTGTCTCATTGACTTCCTTTCAAAATTTCCAAGCACTTGTCAACTGACTGCCCCTTTTCGGGGAAAGATTGCTCTTCATGCAAAGAATTGGGAACTCATTACCTAGGACAAATGGGTTTTAAATAGTGTCCCAGGGATGCATATTTCATTTCCACACGTTGCCAACACCAAGTGGGTGGCCGGACCTACCCCCAAATCAGTGGGCAGAGGCCCAAAAACAAGTGCTTTCTCTCTCAAGCATGGGGGCTATTCAACTTGTACAAGAAGAGGAAAAGGGACAAGGTTTCTACTACAGACTTTTCCTGGTACCCAGACAAGACAATTCATGGCATCCTATCCTGGACCTGTCTTCTCTAAACACGTTTTTGGAGATTCCAAAATTCAAGTTGCTGACTCTAATTACTTCCTATCCTAGGCAAAGATGCCTGGTTGGCAACACTAGATTTAAAAGAAGCATACCTGCACATTCCAATCAGGGAATCGTGCAGAAGATACCTACACTTCAAAGCAGGCTTACACGCACTATCAGTTCTCTGCACTGCCCTTTGGCTTATCTACTGCACCCAGGGTATTCACAAAGTGCCTAGCTCCAGTTATTGCATTTTGCAGGCAAAGAAATATTCAAATATACCCATACCTGGACGATTGTCTAATTCAGGCAGAAAGCCAGGACTGACTTTTGAATGATCTGGCCTTTGTAAAAAGGATTTTAACTTGTCAAGGGTACACCATAAACGAAAATAAATCACACCTGGTACCCTGTCAACAAATTATATTCCTGGGAGCAAGCTTGAATACAACTTCCCAGATGGCTTACCTCACTCCAGAAAAGCAAATTCATTTGACAACCTACTTCAAACAAGTGGCTACAAAAACCCTGCTATCTGCAAGACAAATACTGCAAGCCTTGGGGTTCATGGCCTCCTGCATTCTTCTAATTCCTTATGCAAGACTGCATATGACAAAAGTACAGTGGTATCTAAAAAGCCTATGGTGTCAACTTTCTCAAGACCTAGAAACAGTGATTCGTGTCATACCTTGCTTATGCCTAGAGTTCCTTTGGTGGGCAGAGGCCTGCCACCAAAACAAGGGACTCCTTTCACGCCACCCCCTGCCACCCAAACCCTAACAGATGCATCAGACTATGCATGGGAGACTCACCTGGCAGGGAAGTGCATTTAGGGCAAATGGAACCCAAGTCAAATGCACCTGCATAACAATCAAAAAGAAATGTTAGCTGTACAGAATGCTTTGACAGCCTTCAAGGACCACATTCTTCCAGGACAACTAACTGTAAAGATAGACAACATCACTGTTGAGTGGTACATAAACAAGCAGGGGGGGGTACACATTCTTACCCTCCCTCTGCAGACTAGTCATGGTATTCTGGAACACAAAGCTTGAGCTACCAAGTGCCACCTACAAGCTCAATTCCTGCCAGGAAAATTAAATACACTGGCAGACGGACTAAGCAGAAACCTCATGGACCCACACGAGTGGAAACTGGAATCAAGGATTTTCAACATGTTGACAAGCAAATGGGGGAGCCCCGATATAGACCTGTTTGCCTCTCCCCAGAACTACCAATTGGACAAATTATGCACAAGGACTCCCCACAAACAAGCCTGTAAAGTGGATGCTTTGTCCTTCAGCTCGAAAAACCTATCAGTCTATGCCTTACCCCCGCTGCCTTTGCTCTTCAAAGTATTACTAAAAATCAAACCGGACAAACCAAAGATGATTTTTTTGCTCCAGACTGGCCGCACCAACATTGGTACCCCCTCCTGTGCAGTGTCACGATCATCTCCATGGCACCTGCCTCACTCTTTCCTGCTCTCGCAGCAGGAGAACCAGATTCTGCACCCTCAGCTTCCATCAGTGAACCTTGCAGCCTGGCTAATTACTTAATCCCTCCTTTACCATCCCTCAGCAAACCTGTGATGGATATCATTTGAAGCAAGGAGGCCTAGTACTAAAAAATCTTATGCTGAAAAATGGAAATTATTCTGTGCCTGGAACCAATCTTAAGGGACAAGCACAGTAGCGCCCAATTTACCTCAGATTTTGCAATACTTAACTGAGATGCTTCACAAGGGCCTGTGTTTTTCCTTTTTTGATATCCACGCCTCAGCCATTTCAGCTCATAACACAACCTCCCCTCTTCTTTCATCCACTGCTCAAGCCCGTTCCTCAGAGGAGCCAAAAATTTCAGACCACCCAGGAGAGCTCCAACCCCAGCCTAGGACCTTAACTTTGTCTTGGAGAAACTCACTCTACCTCCTTTGAGCCAGCTGCTACTGCGGACTTAAAATTTCTTTCTTGGAAAACTGCTTTCCTTTTAGCAATCACTTCAGCTAGAACGGTATCTGAATTACAGGCCCTTATGGCAGTGGAGCCTTTCATCATCTTTCATGCGGACAGGCTGTCCCTCAGAACCAATCCATCCTTCATGCCCAAGGTGGTATCCAGTGTGGCTCTTAATCAGTCCATTCATTTGCCAACCTTCTTTCCCAGTCCGCAGAATAAAGGGGAACAGATACTGTATTCTTTAGATATGCACAGACACTTAGATTCTACTTGGACAGGACTAAACCTCAAAGGAAATCTACAACTACTGGTGGCATTTTTGCAGGGGCAAAGGGGAAGGCTATTTCAAAGCAAGCCATTTCTAAATGGATAAGCCATTGCATTAATTTCTGGTATAAGCATCATGGAAAACCTATCCCCCCAGGTGATCAGACCTCACTCCACCAGGGCTGCATCTACCTCTACAGCCTTTCTCAGAGGCGTCCCTACCAGGGACATCCTAGAAGCTGCTACCTGGAGTTTTCTACATACTTTCACCAAGCATTGTCATTTGTCAATTTTCTCTAAATCCAGAGCTGGCTTTGCCACTGCAGTCTTGCAGGGCCTTATAGCGGGCCCTAAAGCTGTCTAAATTCCTCCTCCCAACCATAGCTTTGGGAATATACCCAAATGTAGTGACTGCAGCAGTGAACACGAAGAACATAGTACAGTTGTGCACGTATCAGCGGGTCACCTCCTTGCATATCAAGCCGACAATCCCTTATCAAGGATAACAGTAAATAACTCTACCCACCTAGGGCTTCTAGTACTAGTCGGCAGGAAGCTAAGAACCCTCTCCACATATCAGCGGGTCACCTCCTTGCATATCAAGCCAACAGTCTCTTATCAAGGATAACAGTAAATTATGTCTGCTGAATAATTCCTACAAGAAATACTTACTATTGACTACCAAAATATATGTATACCTAGGCCTGAGCTAGGATAGCCAGCAGCCTTTGCTTTTCCCCCATACATTACCTTTTCTATCTATTCCTCCTACCTGTAATAGATACCCTCCTGTTTTATCGCTTTTACTCACTCTCCTATTGTAGGCTACCATTCTTACTCACTCCCAATCTATCCTGCAATACTAGAATCGCCCACTAGATATTGCCCTATCTCCAGATGTTTTACTACTCCACACCCCCCTTTTTTCTCCCATTTTTACTTCCTTTTCCCAGCTCTGAACTTAAGCAGTCCCCGAAGTGCTACTTAGCTGTTACTTTTTTCTTCCTTCATTTCTACTGCCCACTGACACCTCTCCAGTTCTCTCTCCTTTGTTTTTCCTTTCCACCTCTAACCTCCTGACTAGAGACTCCCTTAGCCCTATTTCTACTCCATTCTACCACTAGATTTAGCCTAGCTGGTTGTTTTTCTTTTGACTGTTTCAGTATCTGTTTCTACCCGCTCCGTTGGCCCTGCGGGCTCACTCTGCTCCCCTCCCTACCCCCAATTTCCCACCCACCCCCAAGGGCCCTACCTTTATACTTCCTCAACTACACCTCTTCCTCCTCCACTTACTCCCCAACCACACCCCTACCTCTCCCATCACTCTCCAACAACATATCTTCCTTTTCCCACTTCAATCATATCATACCTCGTGTTCTTACATTTCCTCTTCATAAACACTCTTCTCTCTATCCTTTCACCCTACACACTCTCCTGTTACCATATTCTACTATTACCCTTGCACTTCTCCCATCCATTCACAACCTACACTACCTACTCTCCCATCTCCTCCCAATAGATTTCAAGCTTCTGCCATCAAATAGCCAGTATCTACTCATAAAATGAATAATCAACACATCCCACCCTTTATCACACTATTAGTAACAATCTCACTACTACTTCCTTTAATCCTCACCCATCTATTCACCTTTTTTTGAAAACTCACTAGACCCAATCCAAAACTATCCCAAGAAAGAAACCATCTCTCCAAACTCACATCTACAATTTACCCATGCTAATATAACATTCTCATCTAACTACATACTTCCTAAATATCATAAAACACAACACACAAAATACAACAACCTAAACCCCAGGAAATGTCTATCTCATTACAGCAGAATCCATAACCTATACTATCTAAACCTACTACTCCCTTTAAAGGATGGTGACATCCACCCTAACCCAGGGGCCCCAGCAACTCCTTTTTCTCCCCTCAACTCCAAAATATGTCCTACCAAGCCTTTTTCAAACTATCTAACTCCCTTTTTATTGCTCATCTTAATATACGCAGTATAAACAATAAAGTAACTCAACTCCAAGCCCTAACTGAAATCTACTCCTTTGATATACTCTGCTAAACAGAAACTTGGTTAAAACCTACAACCAAAGACAGTGAGGTCATCCCACCTGGATATAATATCCTAAGACTAGACTGAACTTCCAAAAAAGGTGGAGGAGTTGCTCTCTTATATAAACCTAGCTTACAATTAACCACTCATAACTGCAAACCACCTCTAGACTCCAGTGCAGAAATTCTTATCTCCAAACTTCTTATTAACAATGCCAAATCCATCTATATCGTTTGTATATATCTACCTCCTGGTAATAACATAGCAACCATGGAAAATATACTTTGCTGGCTATCCCAAAACCTGCCTCAAGAAACCATCATTCTAGGTGACAAAAATATTGACTGGACCTACTTCTGCAGCAACCTCCCCTCAAGCCATATAAACCTATATGGGTATTCCCAAACCATTACCTCCCCTACCAGGATAAATAAATCCAACAAGAAATCAAGCTTATTGGACTGGATTCTCATTAACCATCATCCTCATACTTATGACTCAGGAACCCTCCCTGATGATTAAAGTGACCACTCTCATACCTATATCATCAGACATAAAACCAACTTTCCCTCTCCAACATCCATTAAAAACATCAGATCTAAAAAGAACTGTAACCCTGAACTTTTCCAGATGGAACTAATGGCATGTAACAGGTCACCCTTACAAAACCTACCTTTATATGAAGCCGTTAGTTACTTTAACTCCAACTTCCTTGCCATCCTGAACCACGATGCCCCTACCTGACAAATTAGAGCTAAAAACAAACATGCTGCATTGCTCTCTAAAGAAACCAAACAAAAATTCAATGCTAGAAACAAACATTGGGCAAAATGGAGAAAAACTCAAAACCCTATACACCAACAAACCTTTAGACAACTAAGAAACCAAACTAAAAAAGCTATAATATTTGACAAAAAAAATACTACCTCCTATCTCAACAAGCCAGTCAAAACAAGCCAAAGAAATTTTGGTCTAGTATCAACCAACTACTCCATCCAGGTCAATCCACCACTCCTAACCCTCAAAACACTGAACACAAAACACCAATAAATATAGCCAATGATTTTAATACCTTTTTCACTGACACTATACAAACACTAGCTAGTCATCTCTCACCTAACAACTTTGCTTTACCTTCTAATAAAGCAACCTCTCCCCCTTCTTTTCACTTTCAACCCATCCCAACATCATATATACTAACCCTTCTTCAGAAATTGAAACCATGCTCTCCCTCAGCAGACCAACTACCTGCTGAATTCCTACAACTAGCCGCTAAACCTATTGCCTTTCCAATATCTATCCTGATCAGTAGAACTATTACCGAAAGTTATACCCCTACTTTATGGAAAATTTCCCATATTATCCCCCTCCTCAAAGGTGGGCAATCCACTGAACTCTCCAACTATCGTCCCATTGCCCTCCTCTCACCTCTGGCAAAGATCATGGAAAAATGCATTCACAGACAGCTACTTCACCATCTAACACAAAATTTACTAGCCAACTGTCTACATGGTTTTAGACCTTCACATAGCACCACTACTGCCCTTCTTTCCTTCACAGATAGTATCAACAAACACCGCAATCTAAACAAACTCTCTTCTGCCCTATTTATTGACCTGTCTAAAGCTTTTGACATGGTAAATCACCAAATCATCATCACAATACTAAAATCCCTGTCACTTGATACATCCTCCATAAAGTGGTTCCAGTCTTACCTTGATAAAAGACAACAGGCCGTACTATGGCACAAGTCTCTCTACTCACTTGCCAGTCAACCTTGGTGTCCCTCAAGGATCCATCCTTGGACCTCTACTTTTTTCCATTGTCATCAATGACCTTCACCTTGCCATCCCCCAAGCCACATGCATACAATATGCAGATGACTCTACACTGATATGCTCAGCCCCCTCCTCTTCTGAACTTCTCTACCTTACCCAACAAGTCTTTAACACAGTTGAGCAGTGGTTCACACACATGCCTTCTCTTAAACCCCAAAAAGACTAAACTCCTCCTTTTCTCTCCTACTAAAAAATCCCCCCCATTGGATTTCTCAGTTAACTCTGCCAATAAAACTATTGTATATCCCCTGAACCTACCACCAAACTATTAGGAGTCACCAATGACAATAATCTAAACTTTGATATCCATATAAACAATACTATAAAAACTGTCAACAAAAAGCTAGGCTCTCTATATAGGATAACATCATTTCTCCTACCTTCAGCTCGAACCACAATAGCACACTCATCTAATCTCTCCTCTTCTATATGCCTCACCTATTTTTACTAAGCTATCTAAAAATAATCTCCGCAAACTGGAAATGTCCTACAATAACATTGCCAGATTTGCAACAGGTAACCCATTTATAACCCATCACTGCCTTAATTTAAAACAGCTAGGATGGCTTGAACTACAAAATCTAATTAAATACCATCAACTAACTATAGCTCACAAAACCCTTTACACACCTTCCAAAACACCTTTTCTTTCCACACTAATCACTCCCTATTAAAAACCTAGAATCCTTAAGGTCTTCTCAGAAACTTCTAGCACATACTACAACAAACAACAAGACTGGTGACTCACTTTTTTCGAATATAGTTGGAAAAGCCTGGAATCTCCTACCACACGATCTCTCCACACTTCCCTCACTTTGCTGTTTCAAAAACAATCTGAAAGTGCATCTTAAAACTCACTGGTTATGCCCATGCTCTAAACCTGACTAGCTCAAGTGTCACTAAATACTGTCTTCTCATCCCATCTACTCATCTAAAGAAACTTCTTCCTTATAAAACTAGTTCTACTAACCATCTCTAGAACACCTAATCTATATTACTTTCATTTGCTATGACTGTATTCCACACTGTAAATTTTGGGACTTTAACTGCATCCTTTGTTTTGCCTGTATTTTATTATTATGTATTGTACTGTTAATTTTTTACTATGATAACCTGTAATTGGCACTGTAAATATAATTTATTTGTCTTCTATATCCGTAGATAGAATTGTGTTTAAATTCATTGTCTTACCTAGGAGCTTATCTCCCCGGGCCTCTACTGAAAATGGACATGTATCCAGTTAGACTAGCCCGGTAAACAAATGTAAAATAAAATAAACTTAACATAAATGTAGATGTTAGTGTATTCACTGTTGCAGTCCTTGTTACCCTCCCTCCAGCCCCCTAACTTATTTTGGCTATACCTCTACTTTCCTTTACTATGCTTTAAAGCCTTTTTGATGCATTTGCTTTTTTGTTGGAGGTATATCTTTGTGCTTTTATGTTTAATTGCTTCCCATTAGGGGGGCACCTGACATCTGGGGCAAGAAAAACTGATGTAATGGCATTTGCTGCGTGTTTTATACCCCTGACGACCTGACATCATGGAAGAAGGGACAGCAACCGATGCAGGATCGAAGACTTTGTTAATCAGGCCAACTGAGGGCTACCTGCAAGCAGATAACCCAAATGTAATGACTGCAACAGTGAATACACTCAAACATCTACATTTGTGTTGTGTACACAACTGTACTTTGTCAAGCTACCTGACTGGTAACAAGCAGTTAAATGGAACAAATCTAGATCCTTTCCTTAGTACATCGACAGGCGTCCTCCCTCAGATCCATTCTAGGCCCCCTATTATTCAATATATTCATAAATGATTTCTATCATGCCATCCCTCACTCAAGCCTCATACAATATGCCGACGATTCTACTATAATCTGTCTCTCCTCTTCCCTTACAACTCTTAATATTCTAACTCGAGCTGCTTTCTCTGCCACTGAGCAGTGGATGCTCGATAACCATCTAGCCCTCGGTGCTACCAAAACAAAACTCATGTTATGTCATTCAATATCTCCAAAACCTCTTCCCTAAACACACAATCCTTCATAATAACTAGCAGAAGTACCTCCCTAGAACTTCTCAGAAACAAAACTTCTAGGTGTTATCAATAATCATTTAAAAGTTGACCAACATCTCCATTCAAATATCAAAAAGACCCACCAAAAACTTGGTATGCCTTACCGCCACAAACATTTTCTCTCACCCACCACCAGGATTACCTTAGCCAACACATACCTCATCCCATCCCTCTTACATGGTACATCTATCCCTACCAACCTACAAGCTTTCCTCAAATCAAACTTCTCATCCTGTTATAGCAAAATATCCAAATTTGCAGCAGGTCATAGTCTACACATCACTGCAATTCCCTTCACCAACTAAATTGGCTAGAACTACCAAACCTCATCACATATACCCAGCTCATTCAAGCACACAAGCTCATTCAGAACCTGTCCCTCTGCCCCTCCCTTGCAAATACTTTTGAAATGCACAAACCAGGGAGACTCTTAACATCCAATTCCCAAAACCTAATTTAAATTACACAAACCAACACGTCCAGCAGGGAATCAACTAATGTCCTCCTCTTGCACGCCTCTGGATCTCGCTCTCCCTTCCTCCATTCGCATCCCCAATAGTCTCCCCTTGTTCAAAACCTCACTGCACTCTCACTTTACTTCACAGTGGATATGTTCTTGCTCCCATCCCACCTAACTCTGACTACACTCACTTCCTAATGTGTTTATACTCATTTGCCACCTGTCACTACCTACTAAATTTCATTGTTTTACAATATACCTCAATGAATCTAACTACTACAAACCTACCTAAATTGTAAATACTGTTCTGTATGTATGTAAAAAAAGAAAAAAAGTATGTATGTGTGTGTGTGTGTGTGTGTGTGTGTATATATATATATGTATATATATATGTGTATATATATATATATATATATATATATATATATATATATATATATGTGTGTGTATATATAATGTATGTGTGTGTGTGTGTGTGTGTACCTATTGGCAGTTTTGGTGATGTATCCATTAGAGACCATATCAAGACAGATTTCCTGCGACCCACTCCTTGAACTTCACAAACTCCAAGTAGCGTGGTACAGAATAGATGGTGTGTCTTGTTACAGGACCCCTTCCACGACCTTAGAAGTTCATAACCCCTGGATATTCAAAAAAAAAACAGCAGGGACAGCTGTAAGAATACTATGTTTTTTATTTTGTGATTTATTAAAAGTTTAAACTGGATTAAGTGTTTTTAATCTGTTACTATGACAGACTTTATCAAAATCCATTAACAAAATAAAATCACTTTTTAAGTATCCATCCATTAAAATCACATGATCGGTACCTAAAAATCGTAAGCAAAAGCACATTTAAAGGAGCAGGAGCTACTTTTAAATAAAATTTTAATGTAAATATGTACCAGTCTGTCAAACAAAATTAAAGCATAAAATTGAAATCAAACAATATATGATTTAAGTCTCAAAACACTGCCGATAAAAAAAAAGATGATTGTCTGGGTGGGGACTTGGCATCTAGCCTCAGCTGCCTATGTAGTTCGCTTTCTTTGATAAAGTCCTCCCACGGTTCCCCCTAGGACTTTTTACTGTACAGTCTAAACCAAAAAATGATAGAGGGGCACAATGTTTGGCCAAAGAGTTCTTCACATTTTTTCTTAATATCCGGTGAATGTTCATATATGCAGTCTTTGAATTTTGTTTGCTATTTACCACATAGAACTCTGCTAGGTAAAACAACCTCCCTTTGTGTTGAAAATTACAGTAAAAAGTATCTTTGGTGTTTACTTGATTTACATTAACAGATATACCAACAAATTTATTTTTGCATTGGGAACAAAACTCACATTTGGCAGTGCCCACCTTTTTGTCAATCATATAACCACATGTGCGGAACCTGTTTTCCAGGTAGTAATTAAAAGATTTTCCCTTACGAGAAGTAGTTTTTCACCTACCTTTTTATTTAACCTATTGAAATAAGAGAAAACAAATTAATTTTTATGTAGCAAATCTATAATATGTGGAGACTCTGGTATGTTCCATAATAAAGGACAAAATATGTTCCATTTCTGCCTTTGAGGTACAATCAAATAGTTTTTTCACAGCATTAAATTAATTAAGTAGAGGCACAATTACCTCTTCTCTCCTTTTTTTGTGCTACATTGGAATTAACTGTGGAAACAACCTATACCGGGTAACCGTGAGCTATAAAGATGTCAACCAGTTTGACTTTCCAGTTCATATTGAATATACTCTTATCATTCTAGCCAAACATATGTATTGTCCCTTAACAGTGCCTCTCTCTTGGTAATCTGGATGGTTACTGTTTTAATGTAACAAAGCATTGGAGTATGTGGGTTTTTCTCTACATTGTGCTTCACAATACATTGCCTGCTAAAGTACTTGGAAATACTAACATCCTAATTAATGCTTTGCTTGTCAAAGGAAAAGGTTACCCTTAAAATTTGAGTTTAAATACTGAAAGGCTGAATCTAATTACAAGGTCTATCCCAAACAAACTTATAGTCCAGGTACCTTGCATGCAGTTTCCAGAGAACTGGTGCAAATTTTATTAAACAAAAATAATTTCTCCCACTGGCTAAGGTTAATATTGGCAAGATTAGGGCACAGGAAGCCCCCATCACCTCATTTTGGTCTGCTGAAAATACTGACCTTCCAAGAACACTATTATTCTTCAACACTAGTTCCATGAATAAATCCAGTGTGTTGTCATTGTTATCCAAAGAAATGGATTCTGATAGGAAATCATGGAACCGTTCCAGCCCAGTGGAATGAGGAATAACATTGAACAGATCAACCTCTCAACTAAGAAACACACAATTCTTAGAATATCCTAACTCTTTAATCTTGCATAAGAAGTTCCAAGAGTCACGACATAGGTAAGTAAAGGGTTCCAGCCATTGTTTCAACCTAAGGTCAATCTATTTAGCCAGGTGATGAGTTTTCAAACTACTAGTATTAACAGTGCGTCTCATTGGTAGGTCAGTGGCACTTAAATTAATTTTCGGGAACCTGAAAATAGATGGCAGCGCTGGAAATTTCACTTTTAAATCAAACTCAATTTTAATTTGTTCTTGGTTGACTGAATCTTTTAGTAAACAGTCAATCCTTTGAGGCAATTTGTATGAAATGGAGAGATTTCCTCAAAAATTATTGTCCAAAAAAAATGTTCATCTAAAGATAATACTCCTTACTGATAATTAGCACTCCTCCCTAATGTGTGCTTCTTGGTCCGTATCGTGGACCTGTAAATTGTTCCCCATTCCATTGGGCTGGAATGGTTCCATGATTTCCTGTCAGAATCCTCCTCTTTGGCTAACAATGACATCAACACACTGGATTTATTCATGGATCTACTGCTCGAGAATAATTGTGTTCTTGAAAGGCTAGTATTTTTAGCAGACCAAAGGTATGGCAATGGGGGCTTCCTGTGCCCCCATCTTTGCCAATATTGCCCTTATCCAGTGGCAGAATTTATTTTTGTTTTAACTTGAACCAGTCCTCTGGAAACTATATGGAAGGTACTTGGACGATATATTCGTTTGGGTTATCGCTTTTAATGAGAGAGCGCATTTTATGAAGTATTTAAACCCAGCAAAATCATTTTTAAGATTACCTTTTCCTTTGACAAACAAACCATTAATTATTTGGATGTCTAGTATTTCCAAGGACTTGAGCAGGCAATGTATTGTGAAAACTGTGTACAGAAGCTGTGTACAGAACCCATGTACTCCAATGGGTTTGTTAAATAACACGAATGACCGTCCTTACTACCATGAAAAAGGCATTGTGAAGGGAGAATATGCAAGTTTGGCTAGAACTGTATGCGAGTATGATAATTAACTGGAAAGTCTTAAGTTGGCTGACAAGTTTGTAGCTCGTGGTTACCCGGTACAGCTCGTTTCCACAGTTGGCTCTAGTGTAGCACAAAAAGGAGAGAATGCGTAATTGTGACTCTATTAAATGTTCTTTTAGTTTTGTGAAAGAACTATTTTGATTGTACCTCGAAGGTAGAAATGGATCATACTTTGTCCTTCATTATGGAACATATCTTCTAGTCTTTTCATATTGTATATTTTTTTCTTTCAATGAGTTAACTGAAAAGGTGGGTGAAAAACTGCTTGTTTATCGTGAGGGTGAAAAACTGCTTGTTTATCATGAGGGAAAGTCTTTTAAATTAGAACCCACTCAAAGAAAGGGAAGCCGCCTCTAGTAGTAGACCCATAACGTGCAGGGTACCCCAAGGATCGGTCTTGGGGCCTCTCTTGTTTGTGATGTACTTTTCGGAGGTGTAAGCCAAAACCAGTGGTCAGTGGCTGACAGTTTGCAGATGACTGCAAGCTTTGCACGGTCTTAAAGGACCTCTATGGGCAAACAATGAAAAAAAAATACATTTTTTTATATTGCCATGATTTACTGCACTTCATAAAGCTGCCTGCAGCAAAATAAGTGCTCATTCCTAATTTTATTTTTTTTTACTCTTGTTTGCCCTCATGGGGGCAGACATTGTGATTCCTTTGGAAAGCTAAATCTGTCTCAATGCACAGACTGAGAACAAATAACCCTACCATTTGTTGTCAGACTAGACTTCTATTCACTTAGAATGGACCACCTGAAAAAAAATGCCAAGTTTGAGAGTCTGCAGCTCGTGTGTCATTGACTGGTATGTGCGGAGTTTTACAAATGTTGTTCCTATTGATGTACTACATGTTATCTGAAAGAAACTTGCAAAAGTGTCAACAAATTACTGAGATGAAAAAAGACTTTTCACAAGGAGCAGATGTTCTTGTTACCCTGCTGCAGTCATCACACTTGGATTATCCTGTCGTCAGGTGGTCCCGCAGTCGGCCGGAATTCCAAAGTCTTGGTCCGGCGTCCGTTGCTGTCGCCTCTTACCTGACATCAGTGCGCCAGGGGTATATATAATGCAACCAACGCCATTTTCTTAAGTCTTTCTTGCCGCGCGGTGCCTGAAGCAGAAGCAGTTCGCAAGTGCCGGTCGGCCAGCTCCTGAATTACGAAAATTTTGGAAACCGAAGTCTTCATTAAAGCTAAGTACCCCGTTGGGGAAACTTTTCTTGCCTCAGACCGATGTCAGAAAAAGTTAATAATTGTATTTCTTGTGGGAAGCCAATACCGCATAAGGATTTCCATTCCCTCTGCATACCTTGTTTAGGCCCAGACCACGACGTCTCGGGCTGTCGCTTTTGCGCTACCTTCAATAAATGCACTATTAAGCGTCGGGCGGAGTTCGCCCAACACTATTTTGGTAAAGCTTTTGATTATAAAATGTCGTTGGACACTCCGACTACCGTTTTGTCCAAAAACGCAAGGAAAAGGACCGACACGCGAGGCCCGCGGTCCCCGCCAAAACAGGCTACACGTGGTCCGGTTCTCAGCGAGACGCCTTTGCAGTCCCTGACTACCGACGACACTCCTTTGACGGTGTCCTCTGTACCCGAGACCGCTGGGACCTCTGCCCTTTCCCAGACTACAACCATCGAAGCCTTTGCTAATGTTGAGCCTACTAATGTGGACAGGTCCACCTCCACCCATGGTGTCTTTAGACTCTCATCTTCTTCTTCTATTAAGGCCTTTACTAAATCCAAAGCAGCCAGGCACCCCAAGAGGCCTGTTGCACAGGGCCCATCTCCAGGTCCCATGCCTAAAAAAACAGATGCTTAAAATGGCTGAGGATTTAATTACTCTTATCAGAGGTTCTCAACCCCCTCCAGACAAGAGACCCAGAGTGGAGGAAGATTCTCCATCTTCTGATCAGGGATCCATTTTATCAGAACATTCTGATAGAGGAACACTCTTACTCCCCTTTTGAGGATTCGGATGCAGAACAGTCCATCCCTTCTGTATCTCCTCCTGAGGATTTTTCCTTTGGGGAAACCTTGCACACCTTGAGGGAACACTTCCATTGGGAAGGACAAGACTTTTCAGATTCCAAGAAAAGGCTTAGGGAATTTCTTTTGTTACCTCAACACAGACCTCTGGTGATACCCCCTGTTTTGGACATACTTGATGTTTATTCGGAGGCTTGCCTTAACCCGGATTCTCTGCCTCCTGCACCAGTCAAACCTGATGGGTATTGCAGAGTACCCAACTCTCACCAATTTCTCTTCAAAAGCCATAATGCTGACCCTGAAACCATTTCACAAGGCCCCAAGGGATTGAAGGCCTCCACTGCCAAGAATCCACTTCCTGCAGAAAGGGAGTCAAGATCTTTAGAAAGGTGGGGTAAAAAGGTATATACCTCGGCCACCCTAGCCATGAGGGCCTTAAATTGTCAGTTTCATATGCTTAAATATCAACAGTTCCTGTTATCACAATTAAGGAATAAAATGTCTCAACCTGAACAACCAGACTTAAAGGAGTTACAGGATATGATGCATAGTGCAGAGCAAGTGGGTAAACACACTTTACAATGTGGTTATGATGCCCTAGAGGCTTCAAGTAGAGCGGCTGCTACAGGATCAGTCATTCGCAGACATGCCTGGCTTAGAGAACAAAACTTGCCTGATCATGTGAAAGCTAAACTTCTAGATGCTCCTTTACAAAAGGATGTGCTGTTTGGTACTAATGCTGAGGAGATACTACGGAAAATGGAAGAAAAAGCCAAATCTATGCAAACTGTCAAAGCCTTTTTACAGGTCCAACCACCACGTTTTAGCAGAAATTGGCCTTCAAAAAACTGGTCCTTTCCAGCCACTGACAAGCCCCAAAGAGGTAGATACAGACGCACAAGGGGCAGAGGGCAATCACAAGGATCATATAGAGGACGACAATGGCAAACTCCAGCACCAAGAGGTGGCGAGGACAGTGCACAACAATACAGGAAGCAAACCCAATGACTCCCTCATTTCCATGCCAAGCACGTCTCAGCTGGCAGCACCTTTGGGAGGAAAGCTAGCATTATTTGCAGCCAATTGGCATATTGTCACAACAGACATGGATCCTGTGCAAAGCTGCATATGAGGAAACAGAGGCTACAAATTTCATTTTCACACTCTTCCAAAAATGAGGCATGCCAAACCTGCCACAGAATCAAAGGGCAGAGGCACAACTACAAATTTCAAAGCTCATAAGCATGAGAGCTATTCAAGAGGTACCTACTCACGAACAAGGTCAAGGTTTTTATTCAAGACTTTTTCTGGTACCAAGGAAAGGAACCGACTGGAGACCCATTTTGGACTTATCCATCCTAAACACATTTCTACTCGTACCAAAATTCAAGATGCTCACATTACAGCAACTTCTTCCCATGCTGGGCAAGGAGTTTTGGCTGGTAACATTGGACCTCAAGGAGGCATACCTGCATGTCCCAATCAGACAAAGCTGCAGAAGATACCTCAGATTTCTTGCAGGTTCAATCCACTATCAATTCTCTGCAGTGCCCTTTGGCTTATCTACTGCACCCAGAGTATTCACAAAGTGCCTGGCATCAGTGATTGCCTACTGCAGACTTCAAGGGATACAAATTTACCCTTATTTGGACGACTGCCTGATCCAAGCGGACAGCAAACATACTTCTGGAACATCTGGCATATGTGACACGGTTATTGCATTCTCTGGGATACACAATCAACAAAGAGAAATCAAGGCTAACACCATCTCAGAAAATAACTTTCCTGGGTGCCAACTTGGACACAAACACCCAGATGGCCTATCTTACGCCAGAAAAACAGGGGCAACTATCTCATTACTTCAAAATACTAGCAAAAAGTACCAGGCTTACTGCAAGGAAAATCCTGCAGGCTCTGGGATTCATGGCATCTTGCATTCTTTTAATCCCATGTGCAAAGCTGCATATGAGGAAACTTCAATGGTACCTAAAAACCTATGGTCTCAACACAGTCACAGTTTGGAAACAATAATACCAATAATCCCATGTTTGCAAAAGGAATTTCTATGGTGGGCCCAAGCATGTCAAGCAAACACAGGCCTCCCATTCTGCAAGCCTCAAGCAAAGCAAGTTATCACAACAGACGCCTCAGATTATGCCTGGGGGTCGCACATGACGGACAGGTGCATCCAGGGCAAATGGTCCCAAAAAGAAAAGCACCTTCACATCAATCAAAAAGAAATGCTAGCAGTAATAAATGCAATTACAGCTTTCAAGGACTTCCTGCATCCAGGGCAATTACTGATAAGAACAGACAACACCACAGTAATGTGGTTCATAAACGAGGAGGAACACATTCATACCCCTTGTGCAGACTAGCCATGACTCTTTGGAACTTGGCTCTGGAATGGCAAATCGAACTTCAAGCCCAGTACCTGCCAGGATTGGAAAACACGCTGGCAGACAAATTCAGCAGAAATATGACGGATCCACACGAATGGAAGTTACATCCTCAGGTGTTTACAGAAATAACCCAGGTGTGGGGGAGGCCAGACATAGATCTTTTTGCCTCCCACAGGAATCATCAATTGGAAAAGATTTGTTCGAGGACCTTTCATCCAAAGGCCTGGAGAGTGGACGCCCTTTCATTCAGTTGGACAGCATGGACAGTTTATGCATTCCCACCTCTGCCTCTTCTGCCCAAGTTACTTTTGAAAGCAAGAGCAGACCGACCGAAGATGATGCTGGTTGCTCCAGATTGGCCACGGCAACACTGGTGTACCCACTGCTGAGGAGCCTAACGCATACTCCTCCCTGGTCCATGCCTCTAATGCCTCTTCTGCTGACTCAGCACAGCTACAAAACTCTCCACAGTCAGCTGAAAACACTCAATCTCGCTGCATGGAAAATTCCTTAACACCACAACAGACCCTACTCTCCAAGGAGGTGCAGGATGTCATTTTGGAGGCCAGAAGGCCATCTACTAGAAAAGCTTACTCCGCAAAATGTAAGCGGTTTTGTTCTTGGAATGAGAAAAAAGGCTAGGACCCTAGAAAACTGAACTTGCCTTAGGTATTACAGTATCTAGCTGAGCTGCTGAACAGTGGACTTTCATTTTCTTCAATAAAAATCCATGCCTCAGCCATTTCTGCAGAATACAACACTGATCCTCCTTTATCCTCTCACCCACTCTTACGACAGTTCCTCAGAGGGGCTAAGAATATTAGACCACCAAGGAAACAACCAATACCAGCCTGGGATCTTAATTACATACTAGAAAAATTAACATTGCCTCCTTTTGAACCAGCTGCCTCAACAGATTTGCAATATTTGTCCTGGTAAAATGCCTTCCTTCTGGCTATCACTTCAACTCGTAGAGTTTCGGAACTACAGGCCCTCATGGCGGTGCAGCCCTTTCTCATTTTCCATCAGGACATGGTTTCCCTTCGTACCAACCCATCATTTATGCCTAAAGTGGTATCCAGGGTAGCTTTAAATCAAGCCATACACCTTCCTACCTTTTATCCCAATCCTCAAAACAAAGGGGAAAGGCTGCTACATTCTTTAGACATCCATAGGCAGCTATGTTACTATTTGGACAGAACAAAGTCCTTCAGGAAATCAGAACAACTCTTTGTGTCCTATGCTGTAGGGGCTCAAGGGAAGCCAGTTTCCAAGCAGACTATTTCAAAGTGGATAGGCCACTGCATACGGTTTTGTTATTCCTATCATGGGAAATCTGTTCCTACAGGTATCAGATCACACTCCACCAGGGCCACAGCTACCTCTACAGCCTTCCTCAGAGGAGTTCCTACCAAAGATATTCTGGAGGCAGCCACTTGGAGTTCGGTACATACCTTCACAAAACACTACCACCTGCCTTTATATTCCAGAACAAGAGCAGGCTTTGCCACTGCTGTTTTGCAGGGCATTCTGGCTCAACCCAGTTCCTCCTAGTACCTACCACCCTGTGCGTAGCTTTGGGACTCTACCCATCTGTGATTACTGCAGCTGTATGCACGATGAACATAGTACAGTTTTGTACCTACCATAAATGTAGATGTTCGAGTGCTAATACAGCTGCAGTACAGGTTTCCCTCCCTCCTTCCCCACTTGGTAAAGGCATGGGGCCTAACAACCTCTTCATACAACCTGACTGGGTTATCCTTCTATGGTTTATTTGCTTGCAACCACTGATTTTGGATTATATTGCATTGCCTGTATACACATATAAGCATCATTTATGTATTGCCTTCCTTCTGGGGGCACCTGACATCTGGGGCAAGAAAGACTGAAGAACATGGCGTTGGCTGTGTCTTCTATACTCTGGCCTCACTGACGTCAGAAGAGAAAGCAACGACAACCGATGCTGGACCGAGACTTTGGAATTCGGCCGACCGAGGGACCGCCTGACGGCAGAAAACCCATCTGTGATTACTGCAGCTCTATTAGCACTCGAACATCTACATTTATGGTAGGTACAAAACTGTACTGTTAAACAAGCGCACTATTAAACGTCGGATAGATTTTGCCTGACATTATTTAGGTAGAAAATTCAATTGTACCATGCCGTCGGAACTTCCGACGACCGGAATACACAAAAAGCGCAGAGACAAGGATAGGCATCGGAGGTCTAAAACTAACGACGTAGCTTCTGCTAGGCCAATCGCCGGTTCTCCGGTTTTCAGCGAGGTGCTTTCGCAGCCCCCGACTACCGCTTCTGTCGAACCACAGGCCACCTCTGACTCCCACGTGGAGATGGCTGGGCCTTCGGACGCACAATTTATTCAGCCTACCGATAGTGACCTTTCAGAGGGATCCGGAGTAGCTGAGCAACCCACAGCTTCAGAGGGTGTCTTCAGACCTACTCAGTTAAGCATTAAAGCCTCAGCTAAGTCTAAGTCTCCTTTAAAATCTAAGAAAAATACAGCATTCCCCAGGACAGGCCTCCATGCCTAAGAAACAAATGCTCAAAATGGCCTAAGACCTAATCACTCTGATCAGGGGGTCCCATACTCCTCCTGATAAAAGGCCTAGATAGAATGCAGACTATGACTCCGACTAGGTGTCCATCTCTTCTGATTCATCCTCAGACCTAGGATACCCTTTACCTCCTTATGAGGATTCTGATGCTGAGGAATCAATTCCATCAGCCTCACCACCTGAGGACTACTCCTTTGGGGAAACCCTACATACCATTAGGGAGCATTTCCACTGGGAAAGCCAGGATTACTCAGAATCCAAGAAAAGGCACAGATACTTCCTTTTATTACCTCAACACAGACCCCTTGCTATTCCGCCAGTGTTAGATATTGTGGATGATGTGTATACTGAATCCAGCTTAAATCCTGATTCCTTACCTCCAGCTCCTGTTAAACCTGACCGATACTACAGAGTCCCTGACTCTCTCAAATTTTTGTATAAAAGCCCTGTAGCTGACCCTGAAACTATTTCTCAGGGACCCAAAGGGGTTAAGGCCTCATCAACCAAGAATCCATTTCCCTCTGACAGAGATTCCAGAGCATTAGACAGATGGGGAAAGAAAGTATATACGTCTGCAACTGTAGCAACGAGAGCCTTAAATTGCCAGTTTCACATGTTAAATATCAGCAATTTTTACTGTCTCAGTTAAAATAGAAAATGCTTCCAGAATCAGATCCTCCTAATTTTAAAGAAATGCAGGATTTATTGCATGCAGCTGAACAAGTGGGAAAGCATACTTTGCAATGTGGTTTTGATTCTCTAGAGGCCTCCTACAGAGCAGCAGTTACAGGCTCTGTCATTAGAACACATGCTTGGTTAAAAGAACGTACGTTACCAGATCATGTTGAAGCAAGATTATTGGATGCACCTTTGCAGCAGGATTTGTTATTTGGAGTTAAGGTAGAAGAGGTATTAAAGAAAATGGAGGATAAGGCAAAAATCTATGCAAACGGTGAAGGATTTCTTACAAATTCAGCCTCCTAGATTTAGCAGAAACTGGCCAACTAAGAATTGGTCCTTTCCAATTAGACAGACCTCAAATAGGAAGATACAGACGTCCAAGAGGTAGAAGTCAAACACAAGGTCCTTATAGGCCTCGACAATGGGTTGCATCAGTCCAGAAAGAAGGGAGACAGGCCCCAACCATATAAAAAGCAGCTCCAATGACTTCCCACTACAGCTGCCAAACAAATCCCTCTTGGCAGCCCCCTTGGGAGGAAAACTGGCACTCTTCTACCACAGTTGGCAAATGATCACCAAACACAAAGTGGGTTCTCAACATTGTATTTCAAGGTTACAGGTTCCACTTTCACACACTGCCAAGGTTAAAAGGAATGCCAAATCTGCCACCAAATCAATGGGCAGAGGCTCAAAAACAAATTACAGCACTCATGGATATGAGAGCTATTCAGAAGGTACCATCACAGGAACAAGGACAAGGATTTTACTCTACTCTTTCTGGTACCCAGAAAGGACAAAGCCTGGAGGCCCATTCTGGATCTTCCATCACTAAACACTTATCTAGATGTTCCGAAATTCAAAATATTGACATTACAGCAGCTTCTTCCCATGCTGGGCAAGAAAGCTTGGCTTGTGACTTTGGACCTAAAGGAGGCATACCTGCATGTCCCTATCAGACAATACTGCAGAAGATACCTCAGATTCATAGCTGGTTCAATGCACTACCAATTCTCTGCACTGTCCTTTGGCTTATCCACTGCGCCCAGGGTCTTCACAAAGTGCATGGCACCAGTAATTGCATTTTGCAGACAGAAAGGAATTCAAATTTATCCATACCTGAACGACTGCCTGATTCAAGCAGAGAGCAAGGACATTCTTCTAGAGCATCTGGCGTTTGTAAAAAAGTTAAGTTGCCTGGGGTACACAGTAAATGAAAAGAAATCAAAACTAGTGCCCTCACAAGATTATATTCCTGGGTGCCAGCTTGAACACAACGGCCCAGATGGCTTATCTCACGCCAGACAAGCAAGGACAACTGACTCAATACTTTCAATTGATGGCAACAAAGATCCATCTCCCTGCAAGAAAAATTCTGCAGACATTGGGTTACATGGCATCCTGCATACTACTAATTCCATATGCCAAACTGCATATGAGGAAACTACAATGGTACCTAAAGAATGTATGGTCTCAACACTGTCAAAGTTTGGAAACAGTTATGCCACTAATCCCTTGACTTCAACAGGAGTTTCAGTGGTGGGCTCAAGCTTGTCACCTCAACAAGGGACAGACTTTTACACAACCCACAGCCAGGCAAACACTGACAACAGATGCATCGGATTACGCCTGGGGAGCACACATGGCAGGCAAATGTATTCAGAGCACGTGGCCCGCAGAACAAAGGCATCTTCACATCAATCAAGAAGAGATGCTAGCTGTACAAAATGCCCTTATAGCTTTCAAGGACCTGCTGCATCCAGGATAACTACTAGTAAAGACAGACAGCACCACAGTTATGTGGTACATAAATAAGCAAGGGGGCACTCGCTCTCAAGCCATGACCTTTTGGAACAGCTATAAATCTTCAAGTTCATCTGAAAGCACAACTCCTGCCAGGAGAGAAAAACACACTGGCAGACAACTTAAGCAGAAACATCATGGATCCCCACGAATGGAAATTGAATCCGCAAATATTCAGAATAACACAGAAATGGTGGAGTCCGGACATAGATCTGTTTGCATCCCCAATAAACTGCCAGCTACAAAAATTCTGCACAAGGAGTTACCATCCACACGCATGGAAAGTGGATGCCCTCTCATTCAGCTCGAAAAACCTACAAGTGTATGCTTTCCCACCACTACCTCTCCTTCCAAAGGTACTCATTAAAAGCCAGGCAAGAAGAGCCAAAGATGATCCTGATTGCACCAGACTGGCCAAGCCAGCACTGGTACCCAATCTTAAAGAACTTACCACAAGGACCACCCTGGATTTTGCCTCAAATCCCACATCTGCTGACTCAGCACAACAATCAAATACTACACAACCAGCTAAAAACCTTTAAACCTAGCTGCATGGAAGATTCCTTAGTCAAGCAAGCAATGCCTCTCTCCAAAGCTGTTATGGATGTCATTCTGGAGGCCAGAAGGCCAAGTACCAAGAAAGCCTATTAGGATAAATGGAAGAGATTCTGTGCCTGGAACCAAGTTCACAGCCTTGACCCTCTTGTCCCAAACATTCATTAGATGCTACAATACTTAACTGAGATACTGGACAAAGGCCTCTCCTTCTCATCCATCAAGATCCACGCCTCTGTCATCTCTGCTCATTACAACACGGATCCACCAATTTTCTCTAGTCCTCTGTTAAAACAGTACCTCAGAGGGGCTAAAAACATAAGACTGCCCCGTAGAGCACTTACTCCAACTTGGGACCTCAACTTTGTTTTGGAAAATCTAACTTTACCTCCTTTTGAGCCAGCTAACACAGCGGAATTAAAATATATCTCTTGGAAAACTGTTCTGCTCGTGGCAGTAACAGCACGAAGAGTTTCAGAATTACAGGCACTAATGGCAGTGGAACCTTTCCTCATTTTCCACCAGGACAGGGTGTCTTTAAGAACTAACCCTATGTTTATGCCAAAAGTGGTATCCAGTGTGGCTCTAAACCAAACTATTCACCTGCCAACCTTTTATCCTAAACTACAGAATAAAGGGGAGAGACTACTGCACTCTTTGGACATTCACAGGCAGTTACGCTTCTACTTGGACAAAACAAAAGCTTTCAGAAAATCTGAGCAATTATTGGTAGCATATGCTGCAGGCTTACAGGGAAAAGCCATTTCAGAACAAACTGTTTCAAAATGGTTATGACATTGTATACGTTTCTGCTACACATACCATGGAAAACCTGTACCTAGCAGCATTACATCACACTCCACCAGGGCAACAGCCACTTCAACTGCCTACTTCAGGGGAGTACCTACCAAGGATATTTTGGAAGCAGCAACTTGGAGTTCTGTACATACCTTCACCAAGCATTACCATCTGCCTCTATACTCTAAATCCAGAGCTGGCTTCGCCACTGCAGTGCTGCAGAGCCTTATAGCCACCCCTACTGCCTTATAGAACCAGCCACCCTACTTCAGCTTTGGGATTCTACCCAAGTGTAATGACTGCAGCAGTGTAACACGATGAACATAGTACAGTTTTGTACCTACCATAAATGTAGATGTTAGAGTGTATACACTGCTGCAGTCCAGGTTACCCTCCCTTTTTCCCCTCTTACTGGCTGGTACGTACCTATGTCTTCTACCCTTACTTCCTAGGGGGAGTATTTGGTAGTAGCTGTAAGTTGTTTTTTGCTTTTCTTTGTTTTATTAGCAATTGGAATTGCCTACCTATTTAGAGGCACCTGACATCTGGGGCAAGAAAAACTGAAGAAAATGGCGTTGGCTGCATCTTATATACCCCTGTTGCACTGACGTCAGGGAGGAGGTGACAGCAACTGACTCCGGACCAAGACTTTGGAACTCAGGCCGACTGGGGAACCGCCTGACGGCAGGATAACCCAAGTGTAATGACTGCAGCAGTGTATGCACTCTAACATCTACATTTATGGTAGGTACAAAACTGTACTTTCATGGGTACAGAGTTTTTACCAAAGGGGATGACCATGCACTTTTTGGCATTGAGCTTGAGACCATGGCTTACCAGGCATCTGTCTCAGTGAGGGCCTTTTGTAGGTTGTCCACATTTTTTGGAGTTTCAATTTATGGCTCCTTGTTTGCAGTCATTTGCGAACTTTGTTAGCCAAAGACCTTCTGTGTTAGCCTGTACTTCAGAGAAGTAGATACCAAACAGGAGAGGACCCAGGACTGAACCCTGTGGTACTCCACTTGTCACTGGTCTGAAGTCTGATTTTTTTGTCTGCTACTTTCACAGTGTGGGCTCTGTCAGTGAGCCAGTTGCCAACCCATCTTGTGACATAGGGATTTATACCTAGTTTAGTGAGTTTATCTATAATTCCAGAGTGGGGAATGGTGTCAAAAGCCTTGGCAAGATCTAGATAGGCTCTGTGAACCACCTTACCCTTGTCTATGGCTTTTGTGACTGCTTCAAAGAAGTCTATCCGGTTGAGGAGACATGATCTGCCTTTTACAAACCCGAACTGGGTGGAGTCCAGAGTTTGGAGATTACCAATGTCTTTGTTTATAAGTTCCACGATGATACGTTCCATGGTCTTGCAGACCAGGCTCGTCAGGCTAATGGGGCGGTAGTTCCGGGGTCCATGGTGGCTCCCCCCTTGTTGAGTGGGATAACCGTCGCTGTGCGCCATTCAGCAGGCACAAAACCTGAGGTGATGCTATGATTGAAAAAAAAAAATAAACTGCCTCTGCAAGGCTCAAACGCAGGACCCTGCACACCATAGCCAAAGTGATTTACCACGAAGCCCCGTCAGATATCATCGTGGAACTCCTAAACAAAGACATTGGTAACCTCCAAACTCTGGACCCCACCCAGTTGGGGTTTGTGAAAGCCAGATAATGCATCCTGAACCTAATCAACTTCTCTGAGGTAGTCGATGAGGCTAAGGTGGTTCACATAGCCTATCTTAACCTCGCAAAGGCTTTTTACACCATCCCCCATTCTGGAATTATAGCTAAACTCACTAAACTAGGTATAAAACCCTACGTCACAAGATGGGTTGCCAACTGAATCACTGACAGAACCCACACTGTAAAAGTTGCAGACTCCAAATCTGACATCAAACCGGTGACAAATGGAGTTCCACAGGGTTCAGTCCTGGGACCTCTCCAGTTAGCCTGTACTTCAGAGAAGTAGATACCAAACACACAAGGCCTCTGGCTAATGAAGTTTGCAGATGACTGCAAACTAGGAGCCATAGTCTAGTCCCCAAATGATGTGGACATCCTACAGAAGGGCCTCACTGAGACAGATGCCTGGTGTTAGAGCCATGGCCTCAAGCTTGATGCCAAAAAGTGCATAGTCATCCCCTTTGGTAAAAACTATGTACCCGTGAGCTACCACATAGGTGGTAGTCTACTTAACACAGAATGTGTGATGAGACCTTGGGACCCAGGTGGACAGTAGTCTCTCCTTTGATAATCACATCGCCACAGTAGTCAGGAAGTCCTTCTACATGGCACACCTCATTACAAAAGGGTTCTCATCCAGGAAAAAGAGGTCATTGTTCCCCTTTACTTGACACTCAGACCCATTATAGAGTACAACGCCCCTTTTGGAATGTACCTCACAAGACATTTGCAGCAGCTGGAAAGGCCGCATAAGTACCTCACAAAGAGGATTACTGGCCTCAGATGCCCTACACTGACCATCTAAAAAAACTCCAGCTTTACACAGTAGCATAGCACCTACTCCAAGGTGATTTATGCCTAACATATAAAGCTGTCAAACCCAGAGCTGTTGGACATGCTACACCTAAAGAAATCCCATTCCCTCTGAGCTACACTCTCTAGGGACCTAAACCTTGTCACCACAATAAACAGGACATGCTGGAGAGACAGATTCCTGTCCCAGAGGCTTCCTATACTCTGGAACAAGCTACCCATCTATGTCAAGCAAAGCTCCTCATTAGCACTTTTCAAGAAAAATCTTTGAGTGGATGGGAGATAGGAAAATATACCCTGGGAATCACTTCTGTGGCTCTGCGACAGTGGCACAGGAAAATAACTTTCTTGGGTGGCATAAGCAAGGGAAACTTGTTGGCTAGGCTTACTTAGGCCCTTAGGCCGATAGCCTAGTGCCTACCTATGAACCTATTATTAGACTACAATATTATGTAGCATTGAAATGTGCTGACATAAGGGTGACAGTTCATTATTTACGCATAAAGCAAATGCCAGAGTGGAAAAGTTCATATAATGGATAAAGAGGAAGAGGGGAAGAGAAGAAAGAGTGAGAAAAAGTATTTGTTAGAAGTAATAATTAGGGTAGATATGGGAGGCAGGAGAAAAAAATGAGTAAAAGCAACATTACAAGTAAGAGAAACGAAACCAAGGAAAAGAAATAACATGGACAACAAGATTTACTGTGTGTTAGTGTGCGCGCGCGTGTGTTAGTGTGCGCGCGCGTGTGTTAGTGTCTTGTGCGTGTGTTAGTGTCTTGTAGCGTGTGTTAGTGTCTTGTAGCGTGTGTTAGTGTCTTGTAGTCGTGGCGTGCGTGTGTTAGTGTCTTGTGCAGCGTGTTAGTGTGCCCATAAAGCAAATCTACACTGATACCTGCTTGCTACCCTGCTGAGGGGGACACTTGTGCAAGTGCAGTGGACTGGCTCCAGTAGGAAGGGATGGCAGCATAACACTCAACATTATAGAATAAGAAATCTGGACAAGGCCATAAATAATAGGGGACAAAGGCCCAGTAATGGGACAATTTATAAATATTGCTCTTAGAAACTTAGAAAGTTGGTAAACAGGTTTTGCATTAGAGTAAATTTTCTTAAGGATATGAAGTCTGAAAATCAAATGCCTGTCAACTTTCTGACTTCAGTGTTCAGTGATTTGCCAATGATTTGACAGAAAGCTGCAATGTTATGAAAAGCAGACAAAAAAATCTGGACTTCCTGCAAAAATCTGTACTGTTAAGAGATATGGATGGGAGTCTTGAACCAACACCCAACAATCATTTTCATTTGTTTGCCAAAGCCATTACAGCAGTGTTTTGCAGAGAGGTGGGAAAAGCTTTAAATTTGACTGGTATGTTGTGTGGTTGTGGGTAGCTGTGTTTGTGGAAGGTGGAGATGTGCCTTTGTAAGTGTGGTGCGAATGTTATGGATTATGAAATGGAGAGATTGAGTAAAATTGTGCTCAGTGAAGTCCCTAGCAATTTCATCACTGCTTGATTCAGACATATACATTCCCCTGTGTTTGTCAGTGCTATGTTTTAGTGCATTGTTTTGGAGTGTAGTTTCACTGCTACAGCTGCTGCTACTCTTTCAATACAAGTATCTGCTTTGGAAGTTTTCTCCAGGAGTCTGTTGCTGAGAGGATGAGACACTTGCTACAGGTATACAACTAAGACAGACTATTTAAAGCAATAGTAAGAAAAAGTTCTAGATCACATCAGAGGCTTGGGAGGTCATTGTTAAGAAACTGAGAACTGTTGTAAAATTTATCATTAAGTACCATAAGTTCAGGTTATGCTATAAGAGAATAACTATGTAAAGATAACCATGTCAGCAGCCAAAATGCATTATAAGTTGAATATTTTACTGTGCACATTTTAAAGGGATAGACTGGCCTAAACTCTGGACTTGAAGCGTTTGCTTTTTTTTTTTTTTTTTTTTTTATTCCTGGGAAATGCTATTCAGAAGGGAAGAGGCATACAGACTTGCAATGGAACAGATTTAGTGGCACACCAGGCTGTGATTTTTTTTGTCTATTGTCATGCAAAGCTGACTAAATAGTTGAATCTGGTAAAGCTGGAAATGAGACTGTAGCCCACTGAAGGAGGGGAGATGGGAGGAGTAACCTGGTCAGGAACTGAAACTTTCCAAACTGCTCCTTGTGAAAAGTCTTTTTTATCTCAGTAATCTGTTGACACTTTTGCAAGTTTCTTTCAGAGAATGTGTATAGGAACAACATTTGTAAATGTCAGCACATACCAGTCAATGACACAGCTGCAGACTCTCAAACTTGGCAGTTTTTTTCAGGTGTTCCATTCTAAGTGAATGGAAGTGTACTCTGACAACAAATGGCATGGCTATTTGCTCTCAGTCTGTGCATTATGGGACAGATTTAGCTTTCCAAAGGAATCACTATGTCTGCCCCCATGAGGGCAGACAAGAGTAAAAACAAAATAAAATTAGGAATGAGTACTTATTTTGCTGCAGGCAGCTTTGGGAGGTGTAGTAAATCATGGCAAGATAAAAATGTTTTCTTCATCATTTGCCCGTAGTGGTCCTTTAAATTCCCCTAGTGATGTGAATATCCTCCAAGAGGGCCTTAACCAAACTAAGGACTGGTGCCAGAAGCATGGCCTCAAACTGAATGCCAAGAAATGCATTATTATCCCCTTTGGGGAAAATGTCATCCCCACTAGTTATCACATTAATAACAATGTACTGTGCATGCAGTCAGTCGTGAGGGACTTGTGCATCCAAGTTGCTAGTAACCTGACTTTTGACCACCTCATTGCCTCCGTTATACGGAAAGCTTTCTTCATGGCCCACTTCTTAAATAAGGGTATTTTATTCAGGAACAAGGAGGTCATAACATCCTTGTACTTCTCCCTTATCAGACCCATTGAGTACAGTGCCCCCTTCAGCATGTACCTTGCCAAGCACATGCAGCAGTTGGAGAGACCACAGAGGTTCCTGCCAGGAAAATCCAGGGTCTCAAACACCTGTCCTATACAGGTAGGCTAAAAGCCCTGTCCCTCTACTCAGTCTCATACAAACTGCTTGGAGGTGACCTGTGTCTGGCATCCAAGGCCATTACAGACCCAAGTTTGATGGAGTTGCTGCATATCTGTAAGACCAACTCCACTCGCGCAACCAGCATGGAAGGCCTTAACCTGGTCTGTGACTTTAATGGAACTTGCCGGGGTAGATTTGTTTCCCAAAGACTCGCCCGTCTGGAATAGACTCCCTCTCAATGTCGAGCAGAGTATCTCTATAGCCCTCTTTAAGAGGAACCTGGACGACTGGATGGGAAACAAAATAAACTTCTTGGATCCCACTTGTGTCCTTGCTGGACAGGGGAAACAGCTGCGGACTTTGAGGGAACATTGGTGAAATTCTTGGGTGGGCTTAAGGACTTCTGGGCCCATAGGCTAGCATCATCCTATGAGCCTACGAACTACCTGGAATACGGGTTCCACACAGATGGCTTATGTGAGTAACCAAAAGGTGGGTACTGCCAAATGTGGGTTTTGTTCCCAATGCAAAAATGTTTGGCACATTGTTATGGTGAATGAAGTAAACATCAAACTACTACTTACTGTATTTGTAACACAAAAGGTGTAGTTTACTTAGCCAAGTGTCAGAAATGCAATGGGTTCTATGTGGGCAAAATGCAAAAAAAATTGAAAGACCCGCATATATGAACATTTACTGGAAGTTAGGAAAGTAATTGTGAAGAACTCTTCGGCCAAACGTAATGTGTCCTGACCACTACTTTTTGTTTTAGATTGTATAGTAAAAAGTCCTAGGGGGGAATGTGGGAGGACGTGATCGAAGAAAGAGAAATGCTTTGGCAGCTTAGGCTAAATGCCACTTCCCCACCTGGATGTAATGATGGTATTTCTAGAGGCACTGTTTTGAGACTTAAACCATATATTGTTTGATTTCAATTTCATGTTTTAATTTTGATTGAGACAGTGGTACATGTTTTATATTCATATCTTATTTAGAAGTGGTTCTTGTTCGTTTAACCATGGATGTTATATTGTCCCATCTCGCCTTCGTTCTTGCTGCTTGGGTTCCAAGCTGATCCTCTGCTCAGACTCTGCCGATATACTATAGCTTGAGAGCTTTTACTTGCTCGAGGCTACTCCTTATCCCAACATGCCTAGCAGCAGCTACTCAGATCTCGTTTGTTGCTTGCAGCGGCGAGATTGCTACTACTGGCTTCAGGCTAAGTACTTCGTGCTTTTTTTCTGTTTATAACTATTTTTTTCTAAATTTTAGTGGTTATATTGACTCAAACTGTGTTCTGTCCCCTGTTAGTCTTATGACCCCTTTCTCTGCTTTTTGTTGTGCTTTTGGCCATTGTTTTTTTCTCCTCAGGCCTTGCTTTCCCCTTAGAGCCTGTTTGTTAGAAGGTTCTTCCTTTTCCTCACCCTTTTCTGGGATTGCCATTTAAGTTAGAGGTTCTCACCCTTCTGTCTTTTCCCCTTAAAAAAAAAAAAAAAAAAAAATTCTTCCTTTTTTGTTGGGCTTACCTGTTGCAGCCTAGTTGCAGTTACTTGTGTGCTGTTAGTTTGTCTTTTTGTTTTTTCTGGTACTGTGAAAATTTCTTTGACTGGTGTTTACCATGTCTAAAGAGTCTAAACCCTCTGGGTTTAAAAAAATGTGACTCGTGTTGCTAAAAAATTTCCCTTACGGATGGGCACACGAGTTACGTTTATTGTTTAGGGCTGTTCACCTGCATGACTCTTGCTCGATCTGTCACGCTTTCAGTTTGAGTCCTGCAGGTTAGAAGAAATGAGCTTATTTTATGTGGCCTCCTGAAGAACCTTCAAGACTCTTCATCTCGGGGTCCTCAGCCAGCCAGTGTCCAAGAAACACTCCAAGCCATCTGTTCCAAGTTTGGAACAGACAAAAATCACTGAGACCTTCAGCTCCGTCTGCTTCCAGCATTGGATCTGGCAAAGCTAAGTCTGCGGCTGTTCCATCTGTGTCCACAGAGCCAGTCCGGACCCATAAGAGATCAAGGTCTCCTACTTTGCAGCTGGTATACTCCACTACTCAACCTCTGCCGCAACGTGCAGCAGTCACTGGTCCCCTTCACACTCTTCTCAGTCCTCCAGACTTTAGGATCACTACGTGGAGAGTGGTCAACAGGCTCTTAAGTCACAGGCACTTGCTAAATTACTTTCGAGCCCAGCCCATATAGAATTGGCTCCTTTGGCCCTCCCAGCTTCTCAAATTCCTTAGACACTCTTGACCTTGGAGCCAGAGTGCATGGAGGTTGTGGTGATGGAACCATCGGCTCTGGTTTCTTTTCCTTTATCAGTTCCGACAACCACTCCAATCTCCATGCCTCTGTTCGTCGAGGGATCTGGGCGCTGAAGTTCTCTCGCCTACTCCGAGGGGGAAAGTGGTATTGGACCTTTGTCCAACCCTGCTCTCCCTCTTGGAGCTTAAGCGCAGGTGAGCTCTGCTCCTACATCGGCCTCAGAGCCATCGCTCCCGGTTCGAAGGAGATCTCCAGCTCTTCTGAGCCAGCGGCTCCTTTGACTCTGGAAAGTGTTACCTTCGAGGTGATGGGACGCTTGCTGTCTGGGAATGCTCCACCCTCTGCTCCATTGGCTCCTTTTCCCTTGTTGCTTGTGCCTGCCATTGATTATCTTCGTGTTTAACTGTTGCAGTCATTACATTTGGGTAATCTGCTGGCAGATTGCCTTCGGTCGACCTGAATTCCAAAGTCTTGGGTCCTGCGTCGGTTGCGGTCTCCTCTTCTATGACATCAGGGGTATAAAACAAGCAGCTGACGCCATTTTCTTTAGTCTTTCTTGCCGCGCAGTGCCCGAAGCAGAATATTCCAGTTTGAGTTTCAGAACCGAAGTCTTCACTAAAGCTAAGTACCCCATTGGGGAAACTTTTTTCTTGCTCCATACCGATGTCAGAAAAAGTTAATTGTTTTACTTGTGGGAAGCAAATACCTCCTAAGGATTTCCATTTATACTGTATTCAACCAACGCACTATTAAGCGTCTGTATATTTTTGCCTCAAAGTATTTTGGAAACTGATTTAACTACCCAGATATGTCGGATAGCAATCAGACTACCGGAGTACATAAAAAACTCAAAGAAAAGGACACACAGTCGAGGTCCAAAACCAACTAAGCTTCTCCTAAGCCAGTCGCCGGTTCGCCAGTACTCAGTGAGGCGCTTTCGCAGCCCCTGATACCTGCTACTTTAGAGTTGCTGGCCCCTACAGATACCCATGTGGAGTCTGGCATGCCGTTAGATACTCAAAGTATTGGACCCACGGATGCATCTCCCTCGGATGGGTCCAGAGCCACTGAGCAGGCACTGGCTTCTGAGGGTGTATTCAGGCCTCAACATTTTTACATCAAACAGGTGCAAAACCGAAGACAAAGGCAACTTCTCAAACTAAAAAAGACACATGAGCCATGTGCACAGGCCTCTATGCCTAAAAAACAGATTATCAAAATGGCTGAAGACCTTATTACCTTGATCAGGGGTTCCCATCCTCCTCCTCCAGATTAGAGGCCTAGGCAAGACACTGATTATGAATCTTCAGATCAGGTTTCTGTTTCATCTGATTCCTCTTCTGAACAGGAATTATCTTTACCTCTCTGAGGATTCTGATAGAGGAGTCTATACCATCTGCATAATCTCCTGAGGATTATTCATTTGGAGAAACCTTGCATACTTTGAGGGAGCATTTTCACTGGGAGAGTCAAGATTTCTCAAAATCAAAAAAGAGGCTCTGGGATTTCCTTCTCTCTCAGCACAGACTATTAGCCATACTCCCTGTTTTAGACATTGTGGATGATGTCTTTTTGGAGTAAAGTTTGACCCCTGATTCCTTACCACTGGCTCCCAGCAAGCCTGACCGATATTACAGGGTCCCTGACTCTCTCAATTTTTTTTTTAGAAACCCTGCTGCTGATCCTGAAACTATTTCACAGGGTCCAAAGGGAGTTAAAGCCTCAACAGCAAAAAATCCTACACCCTCTGACAGAGATTCAAGGGCACTGGATAGATTGGGGGGGGAGGTTTATAAATCTGCAAAATTGGCAATTAGGGCCTTAAACTACCAGTTTCATATGCTCAGGTATCAACAATTTGTTACGGGATTGCTGAAACAGAAAATGATTTCTGAATGTGCAGAAAATAAAGAACTGCAGGGATTATTGCATGCAGCTGAACAGGTTGGAAAGCATAATTTGCGAATTGGTTTTGATTCCTTAGAGGCCTCCTGCAGGGCTGCAGTTACTGGATCTGTGATTAGGAGGCATGCTTGGTTAAAGGAACAAAATTTGCCTGATCTTGTTAAAGCAAAATTACTAGATGCACCTTTGCAGCATGATACTCTGTTTGGTATTAAGGCAGAAGAGGTTTTAAAGAAAATGGAAGACAAAGCTAAGTCTGTGCAAACTGTAAAAGACTTCTTACAAGTGCAGCCACCAAGATTCAGTAGACACTGGCTGACAAAAAATTGGTCCTTTCCTGTGTCGGACAGAGCTCAAAGGGGCAAATCCAGACACCCTAAGGGTTCCAGATACCAGGCGCAAGATTCATACAGGTCAAAGCAATGGGGCACTTCTACCTCCAAAGCTGGAGGAGATGCAGCGCAAACCTACAGAAAACAGTCCCAATGACTTCCCTCTGCCTTCACCAAGCACTTATCTTTTGGCAGCACCCCTAGGGCAAAAATTTGCTCAAAATTGTCAGTTAATAACCCAGGACAAGTGGGTGCTAAACATAGAATCACAGGGATACAGATTCCATTTTCATACTCTGCCAATGGCAAACGGTTGGCCAGATCTGCCAAAAAAATCAGTGGGCAGAGGCACAGAAACAGGTTACATCCCTCATGGATATGGGGGCCATTCAGCCAGTACCAGAACAGGAAAAAGGACAAGGTTTTTACTCAAGACTGTTCTTGGTACCCAGAAAGGACAAAGCCTGGCGGCCAATACTGGATTTATCGATTTTGAACACCTACCTGGATGTTCCAAAATTCAAAATGCTGACTTTGCTGCAGCTTCTGCCCATGCTGGGCAAGAATGCTTGGCTGGTGACATTAGACCTAAAGAGGCATACCTGCATGTCCCAATAAGGCAATCGTGCAGAAGATACCTCAGATTCAAGGCTGGCTTAATGCATTACCAATTCTCTGCACTGCCCTTTGGCTTGTATACTGCGCCCAGGGTCTTCATGAAGTGCATGGCACCAGTGATTGCATTTTGCAGACAAAGAAGTATACAGATATACGCTTACTTGGATGACTATCTTCAAGCAGAGAACAAGGACTTTCTTCAACACCTGGCGTTTGTGAAAAGGCTTCAAACATGCCTAGGGTACACAATAAACGAAAAGAAATCACAACTGGTACCCTCTCAAAAGATAACATTCCTGGGTGCAAGCTTTATTACAGCTGCCCAGATGGCTTACCTCTCGCCAGACGAGCAAAGGCAACTGACTATTTACTTCCAGATAACTGGGATTTTGTTGGCAGTTTGAAGACAAATTCTGCAGGCTTTGGGCTTCATGGCATCCTGCATCCTACTGATTTCCATGTGCGCAAGACTGTGAATGTTAACTCCAATAAACTTTTTAGATACCATTGAAGTTTCCTCATATGCAGTCTGGAAACAATGATTCCTCTTATTCCCTGCCTATAACAGGAGTTTCTATGGTGGGGCAAAGGCATGTCACCAAAACATAGGATGGCCCTTCTCTCTACCGCTTGCCAGCCAAACCTTAACAGACCCGTCAGATTATGCTTGGGGGGGCCCACATGGAGGGAAGATGCATTCAGGGCATATGGACGCCAAAACAAATGCATCTACATAACCAGAAAGAGATGCTAGCTTTTCAAAATGCCCTGACAACCTTAAAATACTTACTTCATCCAGGACAACTACTGATAGACTGACAAACACCATGGTCATGTGGTACATAAACAAGCAGGGGGGCACGCACTCATACCCCATTTGCAGATTAGCCATGGCACTGTGGGACACAGCTTTGACTTAAATACATGTTCAAGCTCAATTCCTGCCAGGAAAGCAAAATACTCTGGCAGACTATTTAAGCAGAAACCTTATGGATCCTCACGAGTGGAAACTAGATAAACAAGTCTTCAGCGTGATAACAAAGAAATGGGGGAGCCCAGACATAGATCTGTTTGCCTCACCTCAAAATTACCAATTGAAAAGGTTCTGCACAAGGACTTGTCACAGACAAGCATGGAAAGTGGACACCCTATCCTTCAGTTGGAAAAAACAATCAGTTTATGCCTTTCCTCCTCTGCCTCTTCTTCCCAAGGTCCTCCTAAAAGTCAGACAAGAAAAAACAAAGATGATACTAATTGTCCTGGACTTGGCCCCACCAGTAATGGTACCTAATCCTAAGGAACTTGTCTCAATACCCAGCTTGGACCTTACCTCAAAGACCTCAACTATTGTCCCAGCAAAACAATCTAGATCCTGCACAATCAACTCCAGACGCTGAACCTGGCAGCATGGCCGATCATATAGTTCTACAAACAACACCTCTCAGTAAAGCTGTGATGGATGTCAATTTGGAAGCCAGAAGGCCTAGTACTAGAAAATGTTATGCTGATAAATGGAAGAGATTCTGTGCTTGGAATAGAGCACAAGGAACTGATGCAGCAAAATCAAATATTCCTCAGATACCACAGTACTTGACTGAGATGCTTGACAAAGGCCTATCTTTCTCATCAATTAAAATCCATGCCTCTGCCATTTCGGCTCATTACAATACAGAGCCACTAATCTTTTCTCATCCTTTACTAAAGCAGTATCTTAGAGGAGCCAAAAATTTAAGGCCTCCTAGAAGATCACCAATACCTGCATGGGACCTCAGTTATGTGTTGAAAAAGCTCACCGTGCCTCCAATTGAACCAGCTGCTCCTGCTGATATAAAGTTCTTATGGAAAACCGCTCTGCTACTAGCAGTTACTTCAGCAGGAAGAGTCTCAGAGCTACAGGCCCTCATGGCTGTGGAGCCTTTTGTCATATTTTACCCAGTCAGGGTTTCTGAGGACAAATCCAACATTTATGCCTAAGGTGGTTTCCAGTGTGGCTCTTAACCAAACTATTCATCTGCCAACCTTTTATCCATATCCACACAACAAGGGGGAGAGAATTCTGCATTCCTTGGACGTACACAGCTAAGATTCTACTTGAGCAGGACTAAAGCTCTAAGAAAAATTGAACAATTGTTAGTGACATATGCTGCAGGATCAGAAGGAAAGGCTATTTCAAAGCAGACTATTTCAAAGTGGATAAGCCACTGTATTCGTTTCTGCTACTTACACCATGGTAAACCTGTGCCCAAGGGCATTAGGTGTCATTCCACCAGAGCTGCAGCTAATTCAGCATCCTTTCTCAGAGGAGTACCAACCAAAGACATTCTAGAGGCTGCTACGTGGAGTTCTGTTCACACCTTTACAAAGCATTATCATTTGCCTCTAAATCCAGGGCAGGCTTTGCCACTGCAGTTCTGCCGGGCCTTTTAGCCGCACCTAATGCTGTTTAGCTCCAGCCTCCCAACCGTAGCGTTTGGATTCTACTCAAATGTAATGACTGCAACACTGAAACACGAAGAACATAGTACAGTTGTGTAAACTTGCCATAAATGTAGATGTTTGAGTGCATTCACTGTTGCAGACCAGGTTACCCGCCCGCCATTCCCCCTTTCATTCTGGAGTTTCTTTCCTTCACTGTTGCAGACCAGGTTACCCGCCCGCCATTCCCCCTTTCATTCTGGAGTTTCTTTCCTTCTCTATCTTCTACTACCTATGTGGTGTGTTTGATTGTAGATATAGGTGAACTTTATATTGATGCATGTATATATAGTTTTTATACATATATATTTTTGCTACCTTTTTGGGGGCACCTGACAACTGGGGCAAGAAAAACTAAAGAAAATGGCATCGGCTGCTCGTTGTATACCCCCCTGACGACCTGACGTCATGGAAGAGGAGACAGCAACCGACGCAGGACCCAAGACTATGGAATTCAGGCCGATTGAGGGTAACCTGCCAGCAGATTACCCAAATGTAATGACTGCAACAGTGAATACACTCTAACATCTACATTTATGTTAAGTGTACACAACTGTACTTTTCTCCTGCTCCCAGGAAACCTGACCGGTATTAGAGTCCCCGATTCTAATCTCTTTCTTTTCAGGAGTTTATTGCCGGATCCAGAAGTTATTTCTTTGGGCCCTAAAGGAGTTAAGGCCACTGTTACCAGGAATCCTGTTCCCTCTGACAGGGAGTCTAGGAACCTAGATAGGTGGGCAAGAAGGTTTATACCTCTGCCACCCTAGCTATTAGGGCAGCCAATTGTCTATTTCATATGCTAAAGTACCAGCAGCGCACCTTGGAGGCTATTAAGTCTAGGATAACAAGTGTACCTCTTTAGCAGAGAGTAAAGACGTGCAGGATTTACTGAATTCAGCCAGTCTGGTCAATAAGCATTCTTTGCGTTGTGGTTTTTGACATCCTTGATGCCTCCAGCAGGGCTGTGGCTACTGAATCTGTTATTAGAAGGCATGCTTGGCTCAGAGAACAACCTCTTCCAGAACCTGTCAAGGCTAAGTTTTTGGGTGTACCTTTGCATGAAGACAGTGTTTTTGGCAGCAAAGCAGAGGAGGTACTAATGAAGATGGAGTATAAGGCCAAGTCCATGCAAACTGTTAAGGATTTTCTACAAGTTCAACCCCCACACTTTAGCAGGAATTACCCTTCCTAGAGTTGGACCTTTCCTGACACCAGCAGACAGAACTGTTCCACAACTAGAGGTTACAAATCTTCTAGGGGCAGGGGGCTACCTCTCCAAGGTCAAGGCGTTGGCAAGCTTCCACTTCTAAAGGTGGAAGCTCCAAGCCTGCATCTCAATCAAAACATTCTCAATGACTTTTTGCAACTTCTGCCTGTTCTTGCTTGCCAGGAGAGTCCTTTAGGGGGAAGGTTGGCCCTTTTTGCTGATGTCTAGGCCACTATCACAGATGACAAATGGGTGCTCAGAACGGTGTCCCTCTGGTACACGTTTTCCTCCCACACCTGTCCAGCTCCCAAGGGGTTCCCAGACATTCCTTCAAACCAAAGGGCAGAAGTAGAAAAAACAATTTTGTCTGTCGCATCTGGAAGCAACAGAATCAGTTCCTGCTCAGCAGGTAGGCCAGGGCTTTTATTCCAGGCTTTCCCTAGTTCCAAAAAAAAGAAGGCACCTGGCCTCCTATCCTGGATCTTTCCGTTCTGAACTATTTTTTAGTAATTCCAAAGTTCAAAATGCTTACTCTGCATCAGTTGCTACCACTGGTAGAAAAGGATTCCTGGCTGGTAACCTTAGATCTCAAAGGCTTATCTGCACATTCCTGTCAGGGAAAGTTGCAGACAGTACCTTCATTTGAGTGGGCGAGCTACATTACCAATTCTGTGTGCTGCCCTTTCGCTTATCTACTGCTCCCAGACTCTTCACAAAGTGCGTGGCCTCTCATTGCTTTTTGCAGGCAGAAGAAAATTCAGATTTACCCATACTTGGACGACTGATTCAGGCAAGTTCTCAGGAACAGCTACTAAAGGATCTGGAATTCGTAAAGAGACTTCTCTCTTCCCTGGGTTACACACTCAGTGTGGAAGATTTGAAAATGGTACCATCCAAGGAGATAACATTCCTGGGAGCGAGTCTGAACACAGCCGCCCAGATATATCTCACCCAGGAGAAGCAGACAACTCTTTCAGTTTACTTCAAGGACTTGGCAAACCTGTCCCAGCTCCCTGCAAGGGAATACTTGTAAGCTCTGGGATTCATGACATCTTGTTTTCTCATGACTCCATATGCAAGACTGCATATGAGGAAACTGCAATGGTACCTCAAGAACATTTGCTGTCAACACAGAGGACCTGGATATGATGATTCCTCTGTTTCCATCTCTGCAGGTGGAGTTTCTGTGGTGGGCAACAGCCTGTCTATAAAACAAAGGCATGCCTTTTCGGACACCTCTTGCTATTCAAGTTCTGACTACAGATGCATCGGACTATGCCTGGGGAGCACACCTGGATGGCAGATGCTTACAGGGATGTTGGAACGCCCAGCAGATGAACCTGCACATAGATCTAAAGGAGTTGATTGCAGTTGAGCGGGCCTTACTGGGTTTCAAGCATCTTCTTTCTCCAGGAACCCTGCTTGTCAGGTCAGACAACACCACGGTCATGTACATCAAGAAGTAGGAAGGGACTCGCTCTTACCCCCTGTGCAGGCAGAGCATGAATCTTTGGTCCATGGCAGCATCCCTGGACCTGCATCTCCTAGCTAAGTTTCTTTCAGGAAGGCTGTGTGTTTTGGCAGACCAGTTGAGCAGGCAAACTCTGGATCCTCATGAGTGGCAGCTGAACAGAACGGTCTTTTACAGCATCATTCAATGTTTGGGCACTCCTCAGGTGTATCTTTTCTCCTCCCATACAACCGTCTGCTACCTCTCTTTTGCACCAGACAGCAGAGTCTGGAAATTGCATGCTCTGTCTTTCCGTTGGACGTTGCTCTGTGTATGCCTTCCCTCTTCCTCTTCCCAGAGTATTAGTGAAGATCAGGGACTAACGTCCAAGGACTATTCTCATTGTTCCGAAGTGGCCCAGACAGCATTGGTATCCACTGCTTTGCAGTCTCTCCCATCTTCCTCCTTGGCATCTTCCTCTGAAGCCAGATCTTTTGGTTCAGGAAAGGGGAAAAATTCTACCTTCTCATCTTCAGTCTCTCCATTTGACAGCGTGGCTCATTGTATGACTCCTTCCCTTCCTTCCTCCTTTTCCCAACAGGTGGTTGACGTACTGAGGGAGCTCAGGAGGCCTAGCACTAGGAAATCCTATGTTGGCAAATGTGAAAGATAATCTCAATGAAGGCAGGCTAGAGTGGAGTCTGCTTCTCAGCCTACCCTTCCTCTGATCCTGGAATACCTGGCTGATTTGCTTCAGGGTGGTCTTTTTCCTCTATCAAGATCCATGCTTCAGCCGTCTCTGCTCATTGTTCTCTTGTACAGCCCTTTTTCTCTCATCCCCTGATGAAAATGTTTCCCAGAGGTGCTTGCAACTTAAAACCTCCAAGAAGGGCACCTACTCCAGCCTGGGATCTTAATTTTGTTCTGGAGAAACTCTCTTCCTCCTCTTGAGCCAGCTGCCTCTACAGATTTAAAGTTTCTCTCTTGGAAGATCGCCTTTCTCTTGGCTATAACTTCAGCAAGGAGGGATGTTCATCGTGTTTCACTGTTGCAGTCATTACACTTGGGTTATCTTGCTGGCAGGCTACCCGCAGTCTGACAGAATTCCAAAGTCTAGGTCCGGCGTCGGTTGCTATCGCCTCTTCCCTGACGTCAGAGCGCCAGGGGTATAAAAGATGCAGCCGACGCCATTTTCTTCAGTCTGTCTTGCCACGCGGTGCCCGAAGCAAAAGCAGTTCGCAAGTACCAGTCGGCAGACTCCTGAGATTTTCGAAATCGAATTTCAGAACCGAAGTCATCAATAAAGCTAAGTACCCCATTGGGGAAACTTCTTCTTGCTCCAGACCGATGTCTGTAAAAGTTAACAATTGTATTTCTTGTGGGAAGCAATTACCTCATAAGGATTTTCACTCTTACTGTTTTCCTTGCCTAGGCACTGACCACAACGTTACTAGTTGTCGGTTTTGTGCTAGATTCAACAAATGCACTATTAAGCGCCAGTTTGATTTTTCCTTTACATTACTTTGGCCGAAGGTTTAACTACATAATGCCGTCTTAACAACAGACCGGAATTCATAAAAAAACGCCAAGACAAGGAAAAGAACAGGCATCCGAGGTCCAAAACCGACAAAGCCTCTTCCAGGCAGTCGTCCGTTCTCTGTGAGGCGCTTTCGCAGCCCCTGTCACCCGCTACCTCAGAGCCACAGGCCGTATCAAACTCCCACTTGCAGACACCTAGACCTCTGGAAACTCAAGGTATTGGGCCTGCGGAAACTATTCCCTCAGATGGGTCTGGAGCCGCTGAGCAGGCATCTGCTTCTGAGGGTGTTTTCAGACCTTCACAGCTTACTATTAAGTCCATTACAGCAGCCAAGGCAAAGTCAAAAACACCATTAACGACAAGGAAACCAGTACAGCTTTCTCCTGGACAGTCATCCATGCCAAAGAAACAGATGCTTAAAATGGCCGAGGACCTATTTACTTTGATCAGGGGTTCCCATCCCCCTCCTGATAAAAGGCCTAGGCAAGACACTGACTATGACTCCTCTGACCAGGTTTCTGTTTCCTCTGATTCCTCTTCAGATCAGGGATATTCTCTCCCTCCCTATGAGGACTCTGATGCAGAAGAATCTATACCTTCAGCCTCTCCGCCTGAGGATTATTCTTTTGGGGAAACCTTGCACACCATGAGGGAGCATTTCCACTGGGAGAGCCAGGATTATTCAGAATCAAAGAAAAGGCTCAGAGACATTTTTACTGTCTCAGCACAGGCCCCTGGTTAATCCCCCCTGTGCTTGATATTGTTGTTGATGTTTTCTCTAAATCCAGTCTGTCTCCTGATTCTTTATCCCCTGCACCAGTCAAGCCAGACAGGTACTACAGGGTCCCAGACTCTCATAAATTTCTTTATAAAAACCCTGCTGCTGCCCAGAAACAATTTCTCAGGGTCCCAAAGGGGTTAAGGCTTCCACTGCAAAAAACCCTGTTCCCTCTGATAGGGATTCTAGAGCTCTGGATAGATGGGGGGGAAAAAAGTTTACATTTCTGCTACTTTAGCTGTAAGGGCTTTAAACTGCCAGTTTCACATGCTTAAATATCAACAATACCTCATGTCTTTGTTAAAACAGGAAATGCTTACAAACTCAGAATGTCCTGACAATAAGGAAATGCAGGATTTATTGCATGCAGCTGAACAAGTGGGAAAGCATACTTTGCAATGTGGCCGCAGTTACAGGCTCTGTCATTCGAAGCCATGCTTGGTTGAAAGAACAAAGTTTACCTGAACATGTTCAAGTAAAATTATTGGATGCTCCACTACAGCATGATACTTTGGTGTTAAGGCAGAAGAGGTGTTAAAGAAAATGGAGGCTAAAGCAAAATCAATGCAGACAGTAAAGGATTTCTTACAGGTTCAACCATCTAGGTTTAGCAGAAACTGGTCTTCAAAAAATTGGTGCTTTCGGGTGTCATACAGGCCACAAAGAGGCAGATAGACACCCAAGAGGCAGATCTCACCCCCCCAAGGCTCATACAGACGTAAACAATGGGGTGCTTCAGCCCCCAAAGGAGGAGAAGACAAATCACAACCTTATAGGAAACTGTCCCAATGACTTCCCTCTACAAATGCGAAGCACTTACCTTTTGGCAGCACCCTTAGGGGGAAAGCTAGCACTTTTCTCACAAAATTGGCACATGATCACCCAGGACAAATGGGTACTGAATATTGTTTCTCAGGGTTACAGGTTCCACTTTCACACCTTTCCAAAATCAAACTGTATGCCGGACCTGCCACAAAACCAATGGGCAGAGGCACAAAAGCAAATTACTGCTCTCATGGACATGAGAGCTATTCAAAGAGTACCACAGCAAGAACAGGGACAAGGATTTTACTCAAGACTTTTCCTGGTACCCAGAAAGGACAAAGCCTGGAGACCAATAGTGGACCTGTCAATCCTAAATACTTTTCCTGGATGTTCCGAAATTCAAAATGTTAACACTGCAGCAACATCTACCCATGTTGGGCAAGAAGGCTTGGCTAGTTACTTTGGACCTCAAGGAGGCATACCTGCATGTCCCATTCGGGCCATCTTACAGAAGATACCTCAGATTCATAGCTGGCTCAGTGCATTACCAATTCTCTACACTTCCCTTTGGCTTATCTACTGTGCCCAGGGTATTCACAAAATGCCTGGCACTAGTAATTGCATTTTGCAGACAAAAAGGAATTCAGATATATCCCTACTAGGATGACTGCCTTATTCAAGCAGAGAGAGCAAGGACATTCTACTAAAACATCTGGCATTTGTAAAAAGATTACCAATTTGCCTAGGGTACACAGCAAACGAAAAGAAATCAAAACTAGTGCCCTCTCAAGAGATAATATTCCTGGGTGCAAGCTTAAATACAACTGCCCAGATGGCCTATCTCACGCCAGACAAGCAAAGGCAAGTGACTCGTTTCTTTCAAATGATGGCAACAAAGACCCAGCTCCCTGCAAGAAAAGTTATGCAGGCCCTGGGCTTCATGGCATCCTGCATTCTACTAATTCCATATGCAAGACTGCATATGAGGAAACTACAATGGTATCTAAAAAGTGTTTGGACTCGCATTGCCACAGCCTGTAAACACAAATAACTCTAATTCCCTGCCTGCAACAGGAGTTTCGATGGTGGCCGCTGGCCTTTCACCACAAGGCACAGCCTTTCACCTTACCCACAGCCAGGCAGACAATAACAGATGCATTGGATTATGCCTGGGGGCACACATGGCAGGAAAATTTATTCAGGGCACGTGGCCCTAGGAACAAATGCATCTTCACATCAATCAAAAAGAGATGCTAGCTGTACAGAATGCCCTGACGGCCATCAAGGATCTACTACATCCAGGACAACTATTACTAAAGACAGATAATACCACAGTTATGTGGTACATAAGCAAGGGGGCACACATTCCTACCCCCTCTGCAGGCAAGCCATGACTTTGTGGAACACAGCACTGACTTATCAAGTACATCTGCAGGCACAATTCTTGCCAGGAACGAAAAATACACTGGCAGATGAACTAAGCAGAAATCTCATGGATCCTCACTAATGGAAACTAAATCCACAGGTCCTCAGCATAACAGGGAAATGGGGATGCCCAGACATTGATCTTTTTGCCTCCCCTCACAACTGCCAACTACAGAAATTCTGTACAAGAACTTATCACTCACAAGCATGGGAAGTGGATGCACCATCATTCAGCTGGAAATCCCTGACAGTTTATGCCTTTTCCCCCACTGCCTCTTTTTCCCAAGGTGCTCCTAAAAGTCAGACAAGAGAAGCCAAAAATAATCCTGATTGCCCCAGATTGGCCACGCCAGCACTGGTACCCAATCCTAAAGAGCTTGTCTCAAGGCCCAGCCTGACCTTTACCTCAAATTCCTCATCTTCTGACTCAACAAAACAATCAGATTCTGCACAGTGAACTCAGCACCTTAAATTTGGCTGCATGGCAGATAATGTAGTGACTCAGACCACACCTCTCTCTAAAGCTGTTATGGATGTCATTTTAGAAGCCAGGAGGCCCAGCACTAGGAAATCTTATGCAGAAAAATGGAAGAGATCCTGTGCTTGGAACCAGGCCCAAGGACTCGAACCACTTGTTCCAAATATACCTCAGATTTTAAAATACCTAACTGAGATGCTGGACAAAGGCCTATCTTTCTCATCAATTAAGATCCATGCCTCTGCCATTTCAGCTCATTACAATACGGAACCTCCTATTTTCTCTCCTCCACTACTAAGACAGTACCTCAGTGGGGCAAAAAAGATGAGACCCCCAAGGAGTGCACCAATACCTGCTTGAGACCTCAATTTTGTTTTAGAAAAACTCGCACTGCCTCCTTTTGAGCCAGCCAATACAGCTGATATAAAATTCTTATCATGGAAAACTGCCCTGCTCCTAGCAATAACTTCAGCAAGAAGAGTCTGAGTTGCAGGCATTAATGGCAGTGGAACCTTTCATCATTTTTCATCAGTACAGGGTCTCTGTAAGGACAAACCCAACATTTATGCCAAAGATAGTATCCAGTGTGGCTCTTAACCAAACCATTCATTTGCCAGCATTCTATCCAAATCCCCAGAATAAAGGGGAGAGACTTCTGCATGCTTTGGACATAACACAGCTACGATTCTACTTGGACAAAACAAAAGCTTTCAGAAAAACTGAGCAACTGTTTGTAGCTTATGCTGCAGGATCACAAGGAAAGCCTATCTCAAAGCAGACTATTTCAAAATGGATAGGACACTGCATTCGCTTCAACTATTCACACCATGGCAAATCAGTGCCTAAGGGCATTAGGCCACATTCTACCAGAGCAGCAGCCACTTCAGCAGCCTTCCTCAGAGGAGTACTAACCAAAGACATTTTAGAGGCTGCAACCTGGCGTTCAGTGCACACTTTCACCAAGCACTACCACTTACCTCTCTACTCTGAATCCAGAGCAGGCTTTAGCCTCTCCTAATCTTATTTATGCCCAGCCACCCAACCTCAGCTTTGGGATTCAACCCAAGTGTAATGACTGCAACAGTGAATACACCCGAACATCTACATTTATTGTAGGTACACAACTGTACTTTTCAGAGCATACCCTCCTCTGCCTATTTTTCCCCAAGGTTCTGATCAAAATGAGATAGGAGAGACCAAAGGCCATCCTGATTGCTCCAAATTGGCCCAGACAACTTTGGTACCCCTTACTACACAGTCTGACCCTACAGCCCCCCAAGCTGCTTCCCCTAAGGTCAGACCTCTTGACCCAGGAGAGGGTGAAGGTACCTGCGCCCAGACCTACAGAGACTCAAACTTTCAGCATGGCTCGTACACTAAAAACTAACAAAGTCACTGTTAAGCAAACCGGTCCTGGAGATCATCACAGAGGCCAGAAGGCCCAGCACAAGAAAATCTTAAGCAGTAAAATCGAAAAGATTCTGCTCCTGGAAGCAATCAAAAGTAGCCAGTACCTCCAAACCTTCCACCCTCCTCATCCTGGATTACTTAGCAGAGTTGCTAAATAGTGGCCTCTCTCTCCTCTAAGATCCATGCTTCGGTCATCTCTGCCCATTATTATTCAGACCCATCCCTCTTCTCTCATCCATTGGTTAAGCAAGTCCTCAGAGGGGCTTCTAATATCGGGCCTCCCAGAAGACCACCTACTCCACCTTGGGACCTGAATTGTGTGTTAGAGAAACCAACCTTGCCTCTGTTCGAACCTGCTTTTTCAAAAGAATTGAAATACTTCTCTTGGACGACTGCCTTCCTACTAGCTGTCATCTCTGCCGGAAGGGTCTCCAGAACTTCAAGCTCTCATGGCAGTCGAGCCCTTCATAATTTTCCATGCAGACAATCTTCCTGAGGACTAATCCCTCCTTTATGCCAAAGGTGGTATCTGATGTGGCCCGAAACCCGGCCGTACACCTTCCCACCTTCTTTCCCAACTCCCAAAATAAGGGGGAAAGAATTCTACACTCAGTTGACATGCACAGACAACTCCGATACTATCTGTACTGCACTAAGCTAGTCAGAAAAACTGACCTGCTTCTTGTAAGCTTTGCCCCAGGGGCAGAGGGGGAAGCCCATATCCAACCAAACCATTTCCAAATGGATTTTAGACTGTATCCATTTCTGCTACAGACTATATGGGAAACCCATCCCTAGGTCAGTCCGTACCCACTCCACTAGGGCAACCTCCGCTTCCACTGCTTTCCTCAGAGGAGTACCTACCAGGGACATATTGGAAGTGGCCACCTGGACCTCTCTCAATAACTTTACAAAGTATTACCACCTACCTCTCTTTTCAAAGTCTAGGGCAAGGTTTGCCTCTGCAATTTTGCAGGGCCTCCTGACTCATACCTAGGACTCTCTCTCCTTCCACCCTTTATCTCAGCTTTGGGAATCCTCCCACACGTGATGACTGCAGCAGTGAAAGATGAAGAACATAGTACACTTACCATAAATATAGATGTTCGAATGTTTTCACTGTTCCAGTCTTCGTTTCCCTCCCTCCCCCTTTTTTCATCTTCCCCTAGTGGGATACATGCTTCCCAGGGTGGCTCTTGGCCACCAGGACCACTTCTGCCTTTTCCCTTGTGCTTCTGATGGGTTAGGGCAAGATAAACTGATGTAATGACATTGGCTGCCTTGCTTTATAGTATTTGACTACCTGACGTCAGACTACAGGCGACAGCAGCTGGCGCACAAAACCATAGACTCTGGAATTTGGGCCAGAGGCTACCACAGCAGTGATGACCCACAGGTGAGAACTGCAACAGTGAATACACACTACCATCTACATTTATGGTAAGTGTACTCAACTGTACTTTTTCCCTTGTACGGAGAAGCAGTTACATATCAAAATGAAACTGCTCAAACAAATCCTCAGTACTTAAATGACATCAAAGTAAAACATTTCCCCCAACAATCCTCCCACTACTTGGACCATGTATGTATAAGCACTGAAATGACACCAAAATAAAACTTTTTCCCAATGACCCCCTCCAGTAGTTCAGCCATGTAGGTAGGTACAAGCAAATTTAATGAGGAATGAAATGATAATGTGACATAAAAATCTGGGCATTCTTCAAAAATTCAGACAGTAGAGAAGCCAACCTTCCACACAGCTACTACTTAAGGAAGATAAACAGAAACTGAGGAAGGGACAAACTGCTCTCATTTAGAAGTAAAACAACTTCTGGTTAACAAATGAGCTCAGAGCCCTCCTAATCCTCTGAGAATACCTGGTATGACTGGAAGTAAACCCCACAAACGTCTCGCAACTACACAGTTGTCATCACCTTGCAAAAAAAGAATGACACCACAAAACCTAATTAAACCCTTACTTATAAAAATTTGTCTACTTAATGTAGGAAAGCTGGAAATCAGAAAGAAGGGTAAAGTTTTGCTAGGATTAGCTTATATGAGTATAGGGATGAAAGAAATGTTCTGGATGAGGATGCATGTGAAAAGTGAGACGAGACTAACGCAGTTGCTCTCTCTCCACTGTGTCCCTCGCTACTAGAGCACGGGAAGAGAATGGGGCAGTGACTAATCAGCAGCTGCGTCCTGTGTGTGACAGGCTGCTGAGTTCACAGTCCTGGGACCTAGTGCCTGCCAGATTCAACCCCCCCCCCCCCCCCCCCCAAATAAGTACTACTGTATTCTGAGTTGCTGCACAATCTGGTTAAATCACACAATGTTAAGTACAGCTTGCAATGATTGCAAACTATGCCTAACATTGTGATTTGGGGGCTTGGAGGTAGCATTACTAGGCTGTCCAGGGCAGCATGTGGCCTACTGGCCATGGATTTGACACGCCTACTCTTAAGGTATCATGAATTAAACTTAATCTCTGTATGAAATCATTTAATTTATTCCCATTATTCTGCTCTTTGCTTATGTGTTTCTTTATATATTGTCAGTTTGGTAACCATGAAAGTACACTGGCTGACACTGTTTTCAGTCGCTGTCTGACCTCCACTGTAGAAGACACAAACAGAAAATGGAAAGTAGAATTAAGTATTATACCACTTTCTGAAGGAATGTCAAACAGTTTGGCCAAATGTAGAAGTGGAATTCAAGCTAGATGATAAACATGTAAGAAGTGGAGGTGAGGGCAAACTAGAACTATAACTTTGAAGACCAAACTGATAAAACTGGACAGTCAGATTAAACAGTGAGATAAGATCAGGAAAATTTTGAACAGAACTTGTATAAATATATTGCGCATAATGGAAAACCATTTTGTGTGTATAGATAATTGTCTGATTCTTAATGTTATCACACAATAGTTCATATGCCTAAGTAATCCTCACTTTCTTAACTACAACTTTTGTTCTAGATTTAACTAAAAAACGCTACTAAAGCAGATCTTTCACTAAGTATTGCCGTATCCTTTTCTCTCTTTTTCTCTCCTGTTCTTGTACTCTATCAGTCCCTGATAGGGAAAGCAAACTGTAGCATACTGTTCGGCATATACTTCTCAGAAGTACAGGCAAACACAGGAGGACTATGGCTAACCAAGTTCGCCGATGATTGCAAACTGGGAGCCATAATTGAGACTCTGGCTAACACGGACATCCTCCAAAAGGGCCTTACTGAGACTGACACCTGGTGTCAAAGTCCTGGCCTCAAGCTAAATGCCAAAAAATGCATAGTCATCCCATTTGGCAAAAACAAAACGCCCACGAATTATCACATAGGTGGCAGCCCCCTTAATACAGAAGAGGTAATGAGAGATCTGGGGACCCAGGTAGATGGTGATCTCTCCTTTGACAATCATATTGCCAAAGTAGTTAGGAAATCCTTTTATGTGACCCATCTAATTACTAAAGGGTTTGCATCTAGAAATAGAGGTTATAGTGTCCCTCTACTCATCACTTATTAGACCCATCATAGAGTACAATACCCCATTTGGGATGTACCTCACAAGACACTTCCAACAGCTGGAAAGACCACAAAAGTACCTCACCAAGAGGATTACTGGCCTCAAACATATGTCCTGTGCAGCCCGACTGAAAAAACTCTGGCTGTACTCCGTGGCATATCGCTTACTCAGAGGTGATCTCTGCCTGACTTACAAAGCCATGTCCAACTCAGAATTGATGGACATGCTCCACCTAAAGAAATCCAAGTCACTGCGAGCCACGTGCTCTAGTGCGCTAAACTTCGTCACAACAATAAATAGAACATGCTGGAGGGATAGATTCCTGTCACAGAGACTCCCCATGCTTTGGAACAAAATTTCAAATTACATCAAGCAGAGACGCTCACTAACACTCCAAGAGAAACTTTGACGAGTGGATGGGTAACGGAAAATACACCCCTTTGATAACTGCATTGGCTCTGCTTGACAGAGGATCAGTTAATCAGTGGGTCGGCGAAAGCCGACACACTCTGGCTAGGCTTATAAATGCCCTCGGGTAGATAGCCTATTATCTGCCTATGAACCTATACTGGCTGTGGTTTTAATACAAAGCTTTTTTATTGTAATATGGTTGGCTGTAGTACCCACTGAGGGGCGGTGCCAAGATTTGCTTCTGCCTGGTCTGTGTTTGTGTGTGTTCACTTGGTCTTTGCAAAAAGGATCAGGTCTGGCAGTTCTGGAGTAAGTGTCTCCATTAAACCCTTGACTGGTAATGTAGCTGTATTACATCTTTGTCATTTCTTCCCTAGTGTATTATGTCTTTGTTTTTGTTTTGTTCCTTGTTTACATTTGTAGTGCTGTGAACCGTTTCAGTTACTGTCGTGATTAACCCTGGTAGTTTTTTTAGAGGATTAGTCTGGCAGCACAGAGGATTAATTCTCTTAGTTGTTAATGTAGTTCAGGGGAACAGTTAGACATCTTTCCACCTCAGTTTGCCTATTCTGTGGCTGTGAGTAAATCACATAACCAGAAAAAACTCTTGTGTTTTCCCTGAAAAGGGGCATTAGTGTTCAGTTAGCTTACCTGATCAACAGATGACTAAGATATTTTAAATTCTCCATTGCATATTTGAGTAATGTGGTGTGTGAGATTTAAATGCAGGTGCCAGAAATGGACAAACTACTTTAGATGAGATGACCTTGGTTAAATATGATGACCATGGCAAAGACTTGGTGATTTTCAATATTAGGGTTTGCATCGTGGTATTTGAGTCAAGTGCTGTGATAAATTTTTACAGTTGCCTATAGCTATATATTGTGGCCATTTTTTTAATGAAAAGCTTCATAAACCTTTTATTAAATTGTGACCCCAAATATAGCGTTTCCTGAATGCCGTGGTGGTATGGCGGTAGTGTTGTTAACTCACAGCAAGAGGTTCTCCCATTCGATTCTCAGCTTGGCTTGGGAGTGCCTTCTGTGTGGAGTCTGCATGTCCTCCCCGCGGTTGGGTAGCGTTTGAAAGACATGCGTGCGTAAATGGGCGTGCCTTCGTTGAAGGTTGGGCATCGAGCTGACACCTCGGCTTTTCTTAAATCTACTGCCAGTCAGCAGACTGGAGTTCCGCTGTGGCGTCCCCTTACCGGGAAAAAGCCGAAAGACAAACAACAACTTTACCTTGGGATAATGTGGGTTGCATCTATAAAGGGACACCTTCGTGCTTGTGCAGTAGTCTGCCTATTAGTCTGTGGATGTAACCCATTTCTTTACACTGACACCATTAAGGTTAAAGTGTACTTTTTTCCCTTCAGTGGCATCAATTGTATGGAAAAGCTTCCTACTGAAACGGCAGCATTCATGATGCTGAGTTCTGAAAAGCCAACAAAATCCCCAAAAACTTGGAGAAATTGAAATCTTGAAAATCTTTCTCCTCCTGTCTGCAAGAGGGCAAGCCCCCGCAGCCCTCTACCCCCCCCCCCCGGAAATTAAATATGCAAACTCTGAGATAGCCATACCTTGGAGAAAAAGGAATATTCTGAGAAGTGTCATATGACTCTGTGCATGCAAGTCCATTCTGTCATTCAGTCTCTGGTTTATGGGACTTGGTATAGCCGGTCATGACTTTTCATATGATTACAGTGTGGAAATCTTAACTTTAAAAAATTTGATCTGATATTGTCAGTGTTCACATAATCCATGACTGTGGGCTCTGTTCCGAGCCTCAGAACCGACTCTGCCAATATTCTAGCTCGTGCCTTCCAAAAACTCTTGCGCTAGGCACTGCCTATAATGCTCCTCAACAAATTACTCCTGATCTTGTTTGCTGCTTTGTAGCACCAAACGCGTTTAACCAACCTCTCGAGCTTTGGCTTTAATTCTGTTAGTTTTTTTCTTTTCTTAATATCTAATCTCTAAATTTTCTTCTTTGCTTCTAATTTTTCTACCCGCTCCTCTAGATTTCTTTAGGTGTGTTTCTCCCTCTCCTTTACCATTGAGTTCTCTAAGGAACCATTGTTGGTACTTATCCCCTTTAACTTTGGGCAACTTCCTTTTCCATCGTTGGTAATTTCCTTCCTTTTCCTTTCTATTACATTAAAAAAAAAAAAAAAAAGTTTACTTTTCTTAAGCCTGCCTGTGACCGTGTGTATGTATATCTGTGTGTCAGGTGGCCTTAGTTTATGGCATGGCCGAAAATCCCTGTAAAGGCACCTCTGGATTCAGGAGTTGTCAAAAATGTGAAAGAAAAATGTCAAATTCAGATGGAGACACCTTTTGTGTGCATTGCCTGAGTGTTGTCTGTCTTAAGGAAGATTGTGCCATCTGTCATGAGTTCAGTGCTAGAACCCAGATAGAGTGCAAAGATAAGCTTTTACTTTTGAAATCCTGAGCTTCAAGAGGCTATCTGTGGTCCCAAAACAGAAGACAGTTCCTCTTTTTATCTTAAACTAAAGCGCACTCATTCAGTTTTGGCGGCTTCCTTGGAACCGCTTTCAAAATTGGTCAAGTCTCCCCTGGTGCTGACAGTCTGTGTAACACTGGTCGGAAAGATGCTCCTTCTTGAACACAGACCTCTTCAGCACAGGTGTCTGTGCAGACAACTCTCCCTTCGGTATCAGTGAATCACCCTGTACCAAAGGAGCCTCAGATGAGTTTTCCCATGTGTAATCCTATTCACCCTCGATTTACCCATTCGAAGACCGTCCTCAGAGTTAAATTTTGGAGAGGTTGCCACTAAAGTCTCCATCAGCCTCCTCTATTCCGTCCACTAAGAGCCTGTTGTAGTCTAACATGGAGACTGGTGGACCACCTCCTGATGGTGAGGGGATTCTCATTTCTTAGCCATGTTAGCTCTGGAACCTTAACTTTTTCTACATAAATGTAAATTCCTCCTTCGGCTCCAGCCGAGATTTTGGAGGCCCTGATGCCAACCATCCCAGCTTCGATTTGTTTTGGTGCTGGTCAGAGCTCCTAAGACACAGGTAGATGTTCGTGTTACACTGCTGCAGTCATCACACTTGGGTTATCCTGCTGTCAGGCTGTCCCGCAGTCGGCCAGAGTTCCAAAGTCTTGGTCCGGCGTCGGTTGCTGACGCTTCTTCCGTGACGTCACTGCGCCAGGGGTATGTAAGAGACATCAGACACCATTTTTTTCAGTCTTTCTTGCTGCGCGGTGCCCGAAGCAGAAGCAGTTCGCAAGTGCCGTTCGGCCGACTTCTGAGATTTTCAAATCGAATTTCAGACCGAAGTCTTCAGTAAAGCTAAGTACCCCATTGGGGAACTTTTTCTTGCCTCAGTCCGATGTCAGAAAAAGTTAACAATTGCATTTCTCGTGGGAAGCAAATACCTCATAAGGACTTTCATTCTTATTGTATTCCTTGATTAGGCCAAGACAACGACGTCACAGGTTGTCTGTTTTGTGCTAGGTTTAACAAACTAACTATTAAAGGTCTGTTTGATTTCGCCCGACATTATTTTGGTAGGAAATTTAATTATATCATGCCGTCAGAGCAGCCGACTACCGGAATGCGTAAAAAATGCAAAGATAGGGACAGGCAGCCGAGACCCAAACCAGACTCCGAGGCCTCTGCTAGGCCAGTCGCCGATTCTCTGGTTTTCAGTGCGGCGCCTACGCAGCCCCTGACCTCTGATTTAGAACCCCAAGCGGCATCAGATTCCCAAGTGTAGATTGCTAAACCTCCACAACCTTTATCTTTAGGTCCTTCCTACTCCATGGCTGAAGGAGATTCCAGTGCAATTGAAACGCCTTCAGTTGCAGAAGCTGTCTTCAGACCGACTACACTCACTATTAAATCCTATGCAAAGCTGAAAACTCCTTTAAAAGCAAAGAAGATTGTACAGCAGTCTCCAGTACAAGGCCCCATGCCGAAGAAACAGATGCTTAAGATTGCTGAAGACTTAATTACCCTAATCAGGGGTTCCCATCCCCCCTCCTGTTAAAAGGCTTAGACAGGAGGAGGACTACGCTTCCTCTGACCAGGTTTCAATTTCCTCAGATTCTTCTGAGGAACAATAATACTCTTTTCCCCCTTATGAAGACTCTGATGCTGAAGAGTCTATTCCTTCAGCATTTCCCCCAGAAGACTACTCTTTTGGGGAAACTTTACATACCATGAGGGAACATTTCCACTGGGAAGGCCAGGATTACTCTGATTCTAAGAAAAGGCTCCGAGAGTTCCTTTTACTACCCCAGCACAGACCACTTGCTATTCCACCCATGTTAGACATTGTGGATGATGTTTATTCAGTATGTAGCCTTAACCCAGATTCACCACCTCCTGCACCAGCCAAACCAGACAGATACTACAGAGTCCCCGACTCTCTCAAATTCCTATATAAAAGCCCTGTTGCTGACCCAGAAACAATTTCCTAGGGTCCCAAAGGGGTTAAGGTCTCTATTGCTAAAAACCCTGTACCCTCTGAAAGGGATTCTAGAGCACTAGACAGAAGGGGAAAGAAAATATATACCTCAGCTACTCTAGCTATGGGGGCCTTAAACTGCCAGTTTCACATGCTGAAATATCAATATTTGATGTCTCAATTAAAACAAAAAATGATCACACATACAGAGCAGCCTGATTACAAGGAAATGCAAGATTTGTTGCATGCAGCTGAACAAGTGGGAAAACTTACTTTGCAATGTGGATTTGATTCACTGGAAGCTTCTTGTAGAGCAGCAGTGATAGGGTCTGTCATATGTAGGCATGCTTGGTTAAAAGAACAAACTTTACCTGATCATGTTAAAGCAAAGTTATTGGATGCACCTTTACAGAAGGAAGTTTTATTTGGTGTAAAAGCAGAAGAGGTTTTAAAGAAAATGGAGGCTAAGGCAAAATATATGCAGACGGTCAAGGACTTTTCACAGGTTCAACCCCCTCGTTTCAGCAGAAATTGGCCAACCAAAAACTGGTCCTTTCCAGCTTCTGACAGACCACAGAGGGGCAAATAGACGTCCAAGGGGCAGAGGTCAGTCACAAGGCTCTTACAAGCCTCGACAATGGGGTGCCCCAACCCAGAAAGGAGGAGAAGACAGGCCCCAAACTATCAGAAGACAAACACAATGACTTACCCCTCAGACTGCCAAGCAAATCCCTCTTGGCAGCTCCCTTGGGAGGAAAACTAGCACTTTTTGCAGACAACTGGCACATCATCACAAAAGACAAATGGGTCCTAAATATTGTATCTCAAGGATACAGATTCCACTTTCACACTTTACCAAGGATAAAAGGAATGCCAAACCTGCCACCAAATCAATGGGCAGAGGCTCAAAATCAAAGTACAGCTCTCATGGACATGAGAGCCAACAGGTTCCTACACAGGAGCAAGGACAAGGATTTTACTCAAGAGACTTTCTAGTTCCCCGAAAGGACAAAACCTGGAGACCCATTCTGGACCTCTCTATTCTAAACGCATATCTGGAAGTACCCAAATTCAAGATGCTAACACTACAGCAACTTCTTCCCATGCTGGACAAGAAGGCTTGGCTAGTAATGTTGGACCTCAGAGGCATACCTGCATGTCCCTATCAGACAAAATTGCAGAAGATACCTCCGATTTATAGCAGGTTCAACCCATTACCAATTCTCTGCACTGCCCTTTGGCTTATCTACTGCTCCCAGGGTCTTCACAAAATGCCTGGCACCAGTAATTGCATACTGCAGACAAAGAGGAATTCAAATGTATCCATACCTGGACGACTGCTTTTTTCAAGTGGAAAGCAAGGACATTCTTTTAAAGCATCTGGCGTTTGTCAAAAACCTATTAAGATGCCTAGGGTACACAGTAAACGAAAAGAAGTCAAAACTAGTGCCCTCACAAGACATAATATTCCTGGGTGCCAGCTTAAATACAACGGCCCAGATGGCTTATCTCACGCCAGACAAGCAAGGACAACTGACTCAATACTTCAAAATGATGGCAACAAAGACCTAACTCCCTGCAAGAAAAATTCTGCAGACCTTGGGATTCATGGCGTCTTGCATACTACTAATACTATATGCAAAACTGCATATGAGGAAATTACAATGGTACCTGAAAAGCGTATGGACTCAACACAGCCACAGATTGGAAACAATAATGCCACTCATTCCCTGCCTTCAACAGGAGTTTCTATGGTGGGCTCAGGCATGTCACCTCAACAAGGGTCAGCCTTTTACCTTACCCACAGCCAGGCAAACTGTAACAGATGCATCGGATTATGCCTGGGGAGCGCACATGGCAGGACAGTGTATTCAGGGCAAATGGTCTGCAGATCAAAGGCATCTACATATCAATCAAAAAGAGATGCTAGCTGTACAAAATGCCCTAACAGCTTTCAAGGACCTCCGACATCCAGGACAACTCCTAATAAAAACTGACAACACCACAGTGATGTGGTACATAAGCAAGGGGGCACACATTCCTACCCCCTATGCAGGCAAACAATGACCTTGTGGAACACAGCACTGACCTACCAAGTTCAACTACAAGCGCAATTCCTGCCAGGAAAGAAAAACACATTGGCAGACGATCTAAGCAGAAACATCATAGATCCTCACGAGTGGAAACTAGATCCACAAGTATTCGCAATGATATCTCAAAAATGGGGGAGCCCAGACATCTGTTTGCCTCCCCCGAAAACTACCAACTACGGAAATTTTGCACAAGGACATACCACACACTAGCTTGGTAAGTGGACGCCCTCTCATTCAGTTGGTAAACTTTAACAGTGTATGCCTTTCCTCCATTAGAGAGGCCACAAATGATACTCATTGCTCCAGACTGGCCACGCCAACACTGGTATCCAATGCTAAGGATCATGGCTCAAGGCCCACCATGGATTTTACCTCAAATTCCTCACGTGCTCACTCAGCAAAACAATCATATTCTACACAGCCAGCTCAAGACTTTAAATCTGGCTGCATGGCAAATTACCTAAACAACCAGTCAGCACTTCTCTCTAAAGCTGATATATGGATGTCATTCTGGAGGCCAGGAGGCCCAGCACCAGGAAAGCCTATTCAGACAAATGGAAAAGATTCTGTGCCTGGAACCAGGCTAAAGGCCAAAATCCCCTTGTCCCAAATATTCCTCAGATTCTACAATATTTAACTGAGATGTTGCACAAAGGACTTTCCTTTTCATCTATTAAGATCCACGCCTCCGCTATTTCAGCTCAGTACAACACGGATCCTCCTATATTTTCACATCCATTACTAAGACGGTACCTCAGAGGGGCTAAGAACATAAGACCGCCCCGGAGAGCACCAACACCAACTTGCGATCTCAACTTTGTTTTGGAAAAACTTACACTATCGCCCTTTGAACCAGCTTTTACAGCTGATTTACAGTTTCTTTCATGGAAAATTGCCCTGCTGCTAGCAATAACTTCAGCAAGAAGAGTCTCCGCTACAGGCCCTAATGGCAGTGGAGCCTTTCATAATTTTTCATCAAGACAGAGTCGCTTTACGAACTAACCCTTCCTTTATGCCAAAGGTGGTATCCAATGTGGCCCTAAACCAAACCATTCATTCGCCCACCTTTTATCCAAACTCTCAGAACAAAGGGGAAAGGCTCCTACACTCTTTGGACATCCACAGGCAATTACTTTACTACTTGGATAAAACTTAGGCTTTCAGAAAATCTGACCAGCTCTTTGTATCCTATGCTGCAGGATCACAAGGAAAGGCTATCTCAAAACAGACAATTTCAAAATGGATAGGACATTGTATCCGTTTCTGTTACACACACCATAGGAAACCTGTACCTGGTAAAATTAGGCCCCATTCCACCAGGGCTACAGCAACATCAACAGCCTTCCTCAGAGGGGTACCAACCAAGGATATTTTGGAGGCTGCAACCTGGAGTTCAGTGCACACCTTCACCAAGCACCATCACTTACCTCTATACTCTAAAACCAGAGCTGGCTTTGCCACTGCAGTTCTGCAGGGCCTACTAGCTTCTCCAAACCCTGTTTAGTTCCACGGCCCATCCTTAGCTTTGGGATTCAGCCCAAGTGTGATGACTGCAGCAGTGTAACACGATGAACATGGTACAGTTTTGTACCTACCATAAATGTTGATGTTGGTGTTCACACTGCTGCAGTCCAGGTTACCCTCCCTCCATCTCCTCTGACCTAGCTGAAGTTTTCTATACCTTTCTATTTTGTACAACCTTTGTGGTGTATTTGCTTGTAACTGAAGGCATTTCTTTTTATTCCTTTTATATGTTTTATTAGCAATATGTATTGCCAACCTACTTGGGGACATCTGGGGCAAGAAAAACTGAAGAAAATGGCGTTGGATGCCTCTTGTATACCCCTGGCACACTGACGTCAGGGAAGAAGCGACAGCAACCGACGCCGGACCAAGACTTTGGAACTCTGGCCGACTGCGGGACCGCCTGACAGTAGGTTAACCCAAGTGTAATGACTGCAGCAGTGTGAACACTCTAACATCTACATTTATGGTAGGTACAAAACTGTACTTTACCCTGAGCTCTACCAGTTGGATGAAACCAGAGTTTACCTGGGGTTAGTGCTTTGTTGCCTGTTCAGAGGGGCAGGGTTTGACTTTGATTCTTTCAGAGGCCTCCATGCCCCTTGGGGCATCAGCATATGTAATTTCGACCCGGGTCTCTGCTTTGAAGGCAGCTTCCTCAGTGCAGGGTGGGACTACGGTTCCGAAGGAGTCTGTTGCAGTTCTGGGCTTCCCATTCTTCTGGGGGGGGGGTGTCACCTGCCTTCCAGGCTATAGAAAGGTCTTTGTCCATGGTGGACATAGTCTGTGCCTTCCCTGTTTGCCCAAACAAACTGCCCATTCCCTCGACCGGAGCTTCCTCCAGTCTCTTCCTTGGGGCATAGGGTACTAAAGCCTCAGAAGAATAACCACCTTGATTATATCATCTTTGGATACCTCTCTGGAACATCCCACTGAAGAGGTACCTTTGAAGCGAAAGTGCAAGAGGAAGCACTTGGACTCCCCTGAAGAGTCCTTCACAGAAGATGCTGATTTCTATGAAGGGGAAGGTTCCCACAAGTCACCCCCTGAAGATGTTTTCTTTGGGGACATCCTAGAAATCCTGAAACAGAGGGGTGACTGGACTATCCTCCAACCTTCCCCAAAGGAATCTGTATGCCTAGAGGTTTTTGCACCCAGTCCTCTACCTCTTGGATCTGTCCTCCCACTGATTATCTTAATAAACTGATTGCCCAGTGAGCCTGAAAAGGTCTTGACTCTGTCGAGCCAATCCCTAAGAGACCTGACTGGATTGTCTCTGCTATACAACATGACCAACACTGGAGCAAGGGTATTCTTGTAGATGCCATGGTGGTAGCGACGACCACAAAAAAGGAACTTGCTGAAGAAAGTCCTACTGTCCATCTTTTTAACAAGGAATCTAGGACTATGGATAGATTTGAGAAGCTCATATACACTTCGACCTTCGCCCTCAGGTCCTTGAATTTTTATGGTACATTTTAACAGATTTCAGAGATCTGATTAGAGCTTTCAGATACTCTTGCAGTAGCTAAAGGGGTTCGAAATAAGGTTATTGCTAAGCTTGCCACCCTTGAATCTATTTCCAATTCGTCCATGAGGCTAATTGCTCATGCTGTTGAAGGGATGACGACAGCAACAGGTTCTGGCGTAGTTCAGGAGACTACCTGGATGGACTTATGTGACTTAGTGGAGCCATTTAAGTCTTAATTAGTCAACGCTCTGACCGAACATCCCTGTTTGGCCCCAAACCTAGAGACTCTAGCATCAAGAAAGTAACAGCTTGACTCATTCTACAAACTCTAGGGTCAGTGACCGCCTCTATCACTCTAGTTCCCCCGGCCGGATACCACATGCAAATTTTTTAGTGGCTTCTGGCCTCCCAGTGGTCCCTAGTGCATCAGCCAGTGTCCCACCTAATTATGATCAATCTTTGCAAGACCAGAGTTGATGGATTCATTCCATTGAAATCTTGTTGGGCTGTCCCTTTGTCCTTCCTTGACCCCAAGCCATAGTGACCAGATGGGGTGGGGGGGGCATTAACCAGGAAAGACAGTCCAGGGCACGTGGTCCTAGCCAGAAGCCAACTTGCATGTCAGTATTCTAGATTTGAGGGCAGTGGTCTTAGCGTTGCAAGCATTTCAAGATACCCTCACTTTCAGTATGATTGCATTTCAAACAGACATGTCAGTAGTCGGGTACATCAACAAACGAGGGGGACCAGGTCATACCCTCTTAGTTGAGAAGCTCTCAGTCTGGCAATGGGCAATTTCCTGTAACTGCTTTATAACGGCAATGCACATTCCTTGGAGCTCCATCAGGATTGTGAACAAGTTGAGCAGATCCATCCTCATGAGTGGTCTGTCAACCCAGTAATGGCAGGAAAGATATTTCACTACTGGAGCCATCCTTGCTACAAGTCTGTCTGCGTTCCTTCTGAACAAGTGCAGCAGTTACTTTGCCCTAAACCCTCCCCCACACTGAGGAGTCACCCAGAGATGCTCTTCACTATTGGCCCCTCGGTCTACTGTATGCCCTTACCCCAACTCCACTAATATGTCAATTAATAAAGAAAGCCAACTGGTCGAAGAACATAATAATCCCCATTGCCTCGTTTTGGCCTCAGCGAGTCTGGTTTCCCCTTTTGATCTCATCTACTTCAGAAACCCTGGATACTGGACCCTTGCTTTTTGTTCAGTTTTTGCTGTTTCATCATGTAGCTTACTGTGATTTCACCTGAGATATTGTAACTTTCAGTTTTCAGTGTACCAGATTAGTAGTAACATTTGAACTTTAAAGCCCTAACCTTCCATCTCTGTCCCTCCTGACTCTCCCCCCTTGTGTTTTTCTCTCTCTCCTGCCTCCTCTTCCCTACCTTGTTTCTCCACCTTCTCTCTCCCTCCTACCTCTTTCTTCCTCCCACCTTTTTCTCTTTCCCCCTTCCCACCTCTTTCTCTCATTTAGGTTCATAGGTTGGTACTAGGCTATTAGCCCTAGGCCCTATACAAGCCTAGCCGTAACAATTCCCTGGCTATTTCTTCCCACGATATTTACTTCCCTGGACCCCTGTCTAGCAGGGCGACTGACGTGATCCCCAGGGTAAATTTCCCATCTCCCATCCAGTCGTCAAGAATCCCGCTCCCCCCTCTTTCTCTCACCCCTTGCCCCCCCCCCCTCTCTTTGTCTCCTGTTGCCTTAATGTCTCTGCACATCTTTATACCAAGAATGATCATGCTGCTGTCAGTCCACCTTTCAAGAAGCTGGCCACTTCATCATAACCTAGAACCCCAGTCTTTGTTTTGATTCAAACTGGCATTTTTTTCTGTAACTGCTAAGAACCCATGACTGCCTTTCCCTCATCCTACTAATGAATGGAGTCTGCTCCTAAATGCTTAATCCCTTGCATGGGTCCCCTCCGATTATCTGCTGTATAATTCCAGATGTCCATCGTATTATACTGCTGCAGTCATCACACTTGGGTTATCCTGCCGTCAGGCAGTCCCGCAGTCGGACGAATTCCAAGGTCTTGGTCCGGCGTCAGTGGTTGTAGTTTCTTCCCTGACGTCAATGCGACAGGCAATAAGAGGCAGCCAACGCCATTTTCTTTAGTCTTTCTTGCTGCGCGGTGCCCGAAGCAGTTAGCAAGTGCCAGTCGGCTAGCTCCTGAGATTTTTTGAATCTAATTTCAGCCCAAAGTCTTCTCTAAAGCTAAGTACCCCATTGGGGAAACTTTTCTTGCCTCAGACCGATGTCAGACAAAGTTAATAATTGCATTTCTTGTGGGAAGCAAATACCTCATAAGGATTTTCATTCTTATTGTATTCCTTGCCTAGGCCCAGACCACGACGTCTCTGGTTGTCTGTTCTGTGCTAGGTTCAACAAACGTACAATCAAGCGTCAGGCAGATTTTGCCCGACATTATTTTGGCAGAAAATTTAACTGTAGTATGTCGGTGCAACAGACATCGGCAATGATTAAAAAATGCAAGGATAAAAACAGGCAACCAAGGCCAAGACAAGATACCGAGGCCTCAGCAAGGCCTGCCAACGGTTCTCCGGTTTTCAGTGAGGTGCCTACGCAGCCCCTGACTACTGCTGAGTTAGAAATTCTGACTGCCTCCCAGACCGAATCAGCTGGGCCTCAGGAGTCTGTTCCTTCTCACCCCTCGGACGCCAACCCTGACTGTGATCTGCAGATTTTGGACAGGCCTTCGGTTTCTGAAGGTGTCTTCAAACCGACAACCATCTCCATTAAGTCTTATGCTAAACTTAAAGCCCCCTTAAAAGTTAGGAAACTGGGTCCACAGACTCCCCCACAGGCCCCTATGCCTAAAAAACAGATGCTTAAGATGGCTGAGGATTTAATTACCCCCTCCTGACAAAAGGCCTGGACTGGAGGAAGATTATCCTTCCTCTGACCAAGCATCCATTTCCTCAGCTAACTCTGAGGACCAGGATTATTCGTTCCCTCCTTATGAAGACTCAGATGCTGAAGAGTCCATTCCCTCTGTCCCCCCCCCCCCCCCTTGAGGACTACTCTTTTGGGGAAACGTTACACACCATGAGGGAACACTTCCACTGGGAGGGCCAAGATTACTCTGACTCTAAGAAAAGACTCCTTGAGTTTCTTCTTCTCCCACAGCATAGACGCCTTGCAATTCCTCCAGTTTTAGACATTTTGGATGCTGTTTACACCGAATCTTACCTCCTGCACCAGCTAAACCAGACAGATACTACCGAGTTCCTGATTCTCATAAGTTTCTATATAAAAGCCCTGTTGCAGACCCCAAAACCATTTCCCAGGGTCCCAAAGGGGTTAAGGCCTCTACTGCTAAGAATCCACTCCCTTCTGAAAGAGATTCCAGAGCATTAGAACGATGGGGAAAGAAAGTGTATACATCTGCCACTTTGGCCATGAGGGCCTTAAACTGCCAATTCCACATGCTAAAATACCAGCAGTACTTGATTACACAGTTAAAGCAGAAAATGATCCCTCAGACAGATCAACCTGATTTCAAAGAGATGCAGGATTTGCTGCATGCAGCAGAACAGGTGGGAAAGCATACCTTACAGTGTGGTTTTGATTCATTGGAAGCCTCATGTAGAGCAGCTGTCACAGGATCTGTAATATGTAGACATGCTTGGCTGAAAGAGCAAGCCTTACCAGAACATGTCAAAGCAAAGTTATTGGATGCGCCATTGCAGAAAGATGTGGTGTTTGGTGTCGAAGCAGAGGAAGTTTTAAAGAAAATGGAAGAAAAGGCAAAATCTATGCAGACAGTTAAAGATTTTTTACAGGTACAACCTCCTCGTTTCAGCAGAAACTGGCCATCAAAAAACTGGTCCTTTCCTGCATCAGACAGACCCCAAAGGGATAGGTACAGACGCCCAAGGGGCAGAGGCCAGCCACAAGGTTCTTTCAGGCCTAGACAATAGCATACAACAGCTCAAAGAGGTGGAGACGAAAGATCTCAACCCTTCAGGAAACAAACACAATGACTTTCCACTGCGCCTGCCAAGCAAAATTTCCCTGGCAGCACCTTTGGGAGGAAAACTAGCTCTATTTCCACAAAATTGGCGCATCATAACAAAGGACAAATGGGTTCTGGATATTATTACCCGAGGCTACAGATTTCATTTTCACACTTTACCACGGATGAGAGGCATGCCAAATCTGCCTCCAAACCAATGGGCAGAGGCACAAACGCAAATTTCAGCTCTCATGGATATGAAAGCAATTCAAAAGGTACCTACAAAGGAGCAAGGTCAAGGTTTTTACTCGACTATTTCTAGTACCAAGAAAAGACAAAGCCTGGAGACCCATTTTAGACCTCTCAATTCTAAACACATACCTGGAGGTACCCAAATTCAAAATGCTCACACTACAGCAGCTTCTTCCCATGCTGGGCAAGGAGTCTTGGCTGGTAACGTTGGACCTCGGAGGCATACCTGCATGTCCCTATCAGACAAGATTGCAGAAGATAACTCAGATTTTTGGCAGGTACAACGCATTATCAATTCTCTGCATTGCCCTTTGGCTTATCTACTGTGCCCAGAGTATTTACGAAATGCCTGGCATCAGTAATTGCATACTGCAGACGAGGAATACAAATTTATCCATATCTGGACGACTGCCTGATCCAAGCGGACAGCAAGGCCATTCTATTACAGCATCTGGCATTTGTAACAAAGCTGTTAAGTTGCCTAGGGTACACAGTAAACAAAAGGAAATCAAAGCTAATGCCCTCACAAGACATAATATTCCTGGGTGCCAGCTTAAATACAATAGCCCAGATGTCTTATCTCACGCCAGATGAACAAAAACAACTGACTCAATACTTCCAAAAGATGGTAACTTTTACCCAGCTCACTGCAAGGACAATCCTGCAGGCATTGGGGTTCATGGCATCCTGCATTCAACTAATTCCACATGCAAAGCTGCATATGAGGAAATTACAATGGTACCTGAAAAGTGAATGGACTCAACACAGGCACAGCCTCGAAACAAGTATACCTCTCATTCCCTGCCTTCAAAAAGAGTTCCTATGGTGGGCTCAAGCATGTCAAATAAACAAGGGTCTTCCTTTTGTCTTACCTCCAGCAAACCAAACTATGACAACAGATTCTTCAGACTACACCTGGGGAGCACACATGGCAGGACAGTGCATACAGGGCAAATGGTCTGCAAAACAAATGCATCTACACATCAACCAAAAGGAGATGCTAGCTGTGCAAAATGTACCGACAGCCTTCAAGGACCTCTTGCATCCAGGACAACTACTAAGGACAGACAACACCACAGTTATGTGGTACATAAACAGGGAGGAACACACTCCTACCCTTTATGCAGACAGGCAATGACCTTGTGGAACACAGCATTGACTTACCAAGTACAACTGCAAGCACAGTTCCTGCCAGGAAAGGAAAACATATTGGCAGACGAATTAAGCAGAAATTTGGCAGATCCTCACGAGTGGAGATTACACCCACAAGTATTTTCAATGATAACTCAAAGGTGGGGCTGTCCAGACATAGATCTGTTTGCCTCCCCCAACAATTGCCAACTACAAAAATTTTGCACAAGGACTTATCATTCCCTAGCCTGGAAAGTGGACGCCCTATCATTAATTTGGACAGCATTGACAGTCTATGCCTTCCCACCACTACCTCTCTTGACCAAGGTATTACTGAAAGTCAGATCAGAGAGACCAGAAATGATCCTCATTGCTCCGGAATGGCCACGTCAGCACTGGTACCCATTACTAAGGACCTTGACTCACAGCCCTCCATGGATCGTACCTCAATTCCCACTTCTCTTGACTCAGCAAAACTCTCAGATCCTTCACAGTCAGCTCAGGACTTTAAATTTAGCTGCATGGAGAATACCTTGAATTATCAATCAACACTTCTCTCAAAGGACGTCCTGAATGTCATTTTGGAGGCCAGGAGGCCCAGCACCAGAAAAACTTATTCAGACAAATGGAAAAGATTTTGTGCATGGAACCAGGCTAAAGGCCAAAATCCTGGGATACCAAACATTCCTCAAATACTGCAATACTTAACTGAGATGCTACACAAAGGCCTTTCTCATCCATTAAGATCCATGCTTCAGCCATTTCAGCTCAATATAATACGGATCCTCCCATATTCTTAGACCCTTTACTAAGGCAGTTTCTCAGAGGGGCTAAGAATATAAGACCCCCCAGAAAACCCCCAACGCCAGCTTGGGATCTCCACTTCATTTTAGAAAAATTAACACTGCCTCCTTTCGAACCAGCCTTCTCAGCAGAACTGCAATACTTGTCATGGAAAACAGCTCTTTTGCTGGTTATCACCTCAGCACGCAGGGTCACAGAACTACAGGCACTTATGGCAGTGGAACCTTTCATCATTTTCCATCAGGACAGAGTCTCTTTACGAACTAACCCTACCTTTATGCCAAAGGTAGTATCCAGTGTGGCTTTGAATCAGACCATTCATTTACCCACCTCTTATCCAAACCCCCAGAATAAAGGAGAAAGACTCCTTCACTCTTCGGACATTCGCAGACAGCTACGTTACTATTTGGATAAGACTAAGACCTTCAGAAAAAACTGACCAACTCTTTGTATCCTATGCTGCAGGTTCACAAGGAAAGGCTATTTTAAAACAGTCCATCTCCAAATGGATAGCACGTTGTATCCGCTTTTGCTACTCGCACCATGGGAAAGCAGTGCCTGTTAATATTAGGTCCCATTCTACCAGGGCTACAGCAACCTCAGCAACCTTTCCAACCAAGGACATTCTGGAGGCAGCTATTTGGAGTTCAGTGCACACCTTTACCAAGCACTACCACCTTCCATTATACTCAAAAACCAGAGCTGGTTTTGCCACTGCAGTTCTGCAGGGCATCCTAGCTTCACCTAACCCAGTTTAGTACCAGCCACCCATCCATAGCTTTAGGATTCAACCCAAGTGTGATGACTGCAGCAGTATAACACTATGAACATAGTGCAGTTTTGTACCTACCATAAATGTAGATGTTAGAGTGTATATACTGCTGCAGTCCAGGTTACCCTCCCACCATCCCCTCTACATACCAGGGTGTTAGTTATAACTCCATGTACATCAATCTATTGGATGCATGTCTATATGGTGTATTTGCTAACAGCTAGTACTATTGTTTATCTACTAAGGTATTTTTGCATAGTTATTTGTATTGCCTTCCTAGTTGGGGGCACCTGACATCTGGGGCAAGAAAAACTGAAGAAAATGGCGTCGGCTGCCTCTTTTATCCCCTTGTCGCATTGACGTCAGGGAAGAAGCGACGACCACCGACGCCGGACCAAGACTTTGGAATTCGGCTGACTGCAGGACCGCCTGATGGCAGGATAACCCAAGTGTGATGACTGCAGCAGTATATACACTCTAACATCTACATTTATGGTAGGTACAAAACTGTACTTTACATTCTTTATGGGTATTATATAATTGTCATCAGTGGGATGTACAAGGTTTGTCTCTAACCAAGTGAGATTAATTTGAGCACAGAGGGAAATTGGCTATATTTAAAATGGCATAAAAGGGCAGCTAGCCTAGGACTTATAAGTTGCCCAGTACAAGTGGTACATAAAACCGGCTGTGGCACACCTGTCCATAACATTCTATTGACAGGTATGTGATGAGGCATAAGGGAGTATGGATGGTAACAGGATGATGCAATGTCTTTTTTTCTTTCCGAGTTCAACCTGTGGGTTATCAGATCTGACTCAGAGCTGAGACTGGCCAAATCCAAGAGACTTCAGCTCCTTGAGCTCTGACTCTCCTATCCATAATGCCTAGACGTACCCAGCAACCCCCCCATATCTTGGTTGCTTGCCTTCCAGTATTGCAGCAGCGTGGTCTTGTGCATTATTGAGGTTGTATCCTTTTGAGTTAGTTGATTTGCTTATTTTTGTAAGTGCTCCCCTCTGCCCTTCCTCCTCTTCAGTTTGACTAGTCATAGTTTTTTGATGTGGTGTTGCTTATTTCTGCTAGTTTATTTAGGTAATGTAGCAGCGTTAGTGGGCTTTTCTAACCTTACACTGTTCCTTTTCTGTAGTTCTTTAGTGCTGCTCATGATAGGTTGACCTGTTCCTTTCCTTCTCCCTTTGTCTATAGTAGGGTGTGTGTGTGTGTGTGTGTGTTCATTCATGTTGGCATGGGGAAGAGATTTGAAAAATGCATGTGGCTATAAGCTGCCCACACAAGATGCATATGACTGGTGTATATACTGCCTTGGTCCAGCTCACCTTGAAATTGTGTGCAGTCTGTGGTAGCTTCATTCTTCTTTCATGGTTAGCTCAATAGGCCGTCAGTGTTGAAATGGCTCCTGCTTGCTGGAGGGGCATCTTCTGGTTATCTTACAGTAAACAGAACAAGGGTGAAAGGGGTCAGGAGGGAACCAAGGACCCCACATTTTCCAAGGGGGACTGTAAATGAGTGGCTACCCCTTTAGTCAGCCGATCCGAAGATTCCAAGATCTGCGGCCCGTCTGACTGGTTCAGTGCCCCCATTTGGTTAGAGACTCTTCTGACCTATCCTTATCCAACATGACTGTGGGAAAGGCTCCTTCCATACTAGGCCTTTTTGCCAAGGCCTTCCTTTGGTAAGGTTCAGACCACTTTGTCCCCCCTTGACTCCTCAAAAATGATCCTTGGAATCCTCAATCTCTGTCCTGGAACAGAGTTTCTCTGTTTTGGGTCTGGTACTTGGAGCCTTCTGTGAGCTGACTGCTGTTTGAGGAGTTCTAAATAGCTTCTTTGACCCGGTTCCAAGTGGTTAGGAGTTTGTGGCCTACTGAGTTTGAGCAGCTATTGCTGTTCTTACTGAAAATCCAGATGCAGTTAGACTTGATTCTGTTGGCCTTGAGTCTGCGACCTGAGGTTCCCACTCCATCCAGTGTTTCCTCCCTTGGGCTTGATAGCACTGGGGGATTTTGGAGCCAGTGGCCTTGCCTCCAGTGGGGTCACAGCTGATGCCTTGGGCCATTCCGGCTTCTATCTCTGCCTTAACCTTTACTTTAGCTATATTGGAGCTGAGCTGATGGTTTGAGGTGGGAGTTACCAGATCAGGTTTGATGCTTTGGGTTTCTGAATCATCTCTTCCTCTGGATGCTTCATCTCTGAAGAGCTTGGCTCTGGTCCTTGCATCATGGCAGTTGAGCAGCTCCCAGGTATAGCATATCCTTGGAGACTTCAGATGTTGGGGGTGCTGGCTTCAGACCAGCTTCTGCCTTAGTTGTACAAAAGATGTTCTTGCATCTGGAGATGAGTGGTCGGTGCCTACCAACAACACCCGCCCATGTCGTTTTGTGTCTTAAGACCCACATCAGTCTGCTCTGGGGCAGCCCACTTGGACTAGCTTTCAGAATATGTTGCATCCAGCGACCCCAGCCTCTTCTAACCCCCCCCCCCCCACCCCTGGAGGCTTCCTGGTCTGAAAGGTTTTGGCAAGCAGCAGTGCAAGAGTTGACTCCTGGATTTCCCAGAAAAATTGCTGACCAAGGACACTGACCTTGATGGAGAGGGGGCTCTCCAAAATCCCCCTGTGAGGATGTCTTGTTTTGTGACATGATTGAGCTCCATCTGCACTTTGTGCTGGACAGCCGAAGTCCTGTCTCTGGAGAAGTTTGTTCCTGTAAGTTTTCAGGGTGGTCCCTTCAGGACACCCTTAATGATTTGGTGTTCCTGAGGGCCTAGAGAGAGCCCAATATGATGGAACCTATTCCAAGAAACCTAACACAATTTTGGCACCTCCCACGAACAGATAACACTGGAGTAAGGGTGTTGCTGTTGATGCTATTATGGTGGAGGCAGCCACCAAAAAGGACATCATGGAAGAGAGAGTCTGTTCGTGCTTGTGATAGTCTTAGGGCACTTGGACCAGTAGACCAAGCGCTTCTTTGCATCAGCCAGTTTTGCGCCGAGGGCGTTGTTACATTGCCCACTTCACGAAACTTCAGTTGTGTCCAAGGTGTCGAGTAGTTAAGACCAAACAGGCTCCAAAGCCTCAGAAGACTGGAGAGACTGTTCACCTTAATTTCGATTTTGCTGACTTGTCCTTGCTTCTGCCCTCTAATGCAGCTGATGGCATGGCCCTGGTTATGGGTGCCAGCATCGCCATACTTAGAATGTGCAACTCTGTGGACTATTTCTAGTTGTCATTTGTTAATGTCTCATACAACTGCTCCTGACTTTTTTGCTGAAAGTTAGAAACCTTGACCAGAAGCGTCTAGGGTGGAAAGGTGGAGTCTGTCATTGCAGCACATTTTGATGTACTCCTCAGATTCCTACAGAAAGTCCACAGGTCGGGATGGGGGCTCTTTTTCTGTAAAGCACAGAAACGTTTTCAAGATTCTGTTTTGGTTTAGGAGGTAATTAGAATGGGTGCTGCCATGCTGTAGAGGTCTGCAAAATCAGGGCTTTTCTGGAGCTTTCTGTAGGAAGTGCTTTTAGCTCCCCTGAAGGGTTGCCACATTGGCCTTTAGAGGCAGTCTGATGTAATTTGGCTGTGCACCTAGAAGCCTTGGAGGCCATTACCTCAGACCTGTGGGTATTAAAAGTAGTTTCCAGAGTTTACATGATTCCATTTTTGTTCCCCCCCTCCGAAAGAGAATGCAAAATACCTTCCAGAAGTGCCTCCTCATCAGAAAAGATCCACATCTGTCAGTCAAAACGCTGTTAGTAAAGTCATCAAGGCGGTATCACTAGACCAGCTTGGACCTGGGGTCTCTTCCAGATTCCTTTTGGTTCCCAAGACAAACAAGAACCTCAAGTCAGTCTTGGATTTTGTTAAAGTTAAACCACTTTCTGAAATAGACCAAGTTCCAGATGGTCACTGCACAGTCCATCCTGCTTCCTTTTACGGAAGGGCGATTGTTTAAGCTCTATTGACTTAAAGGGCACCTATCAGCCCTAGGGCCTATACGAGCCTAGCCATAACAATTCCCTGGCTATTTCTTCCCACACTGTTTACTTCCCTGGACCCCTGTCCATCATATAAAGATAACAAGGTAGTCTAGTAGGTTTTTGAACTTCCATCTGGGAGTTGCCCATTACCAATTTTGAGCACAACTCTTTGGGCTTGTCACCACCCCCAGGTATTCACCAAGTGCATGACAGCTTGGCTTAGGCTACAGGGGTTCCAGGTCTTCCTGTACCTAGACTATTGGCTTTTAACCACCTTCATGAGACCATCTCTAGTTAAGACCAGGAATTCCTTTTTCCAATTGTGCCTATCCTTGGGGATCACTTTAAACCATCAGAAATCCAGTCTACTTTAAGTTCAGGTGTTGGGATGTATAAGACATCATTTGAATACTGACTGATTTCTGAACTTCCAGCACTTAGGGTATCTACCCTTTGTCTTTAGGCCAGCACTTGTTGGAAAGGAAACTTCCAGGTTCCATGGTTGTCAAAGTTGTAGGTCAGTTGGCCAAGGCAGTTTGCATAGTTTCTGTGGCAGGGTACCATATGAGGATTCTGCATTGGACACTAACAATAGTCCTACCTGACTCAAGCTATGGATTTTCCAGTAATATTGATATTGATTTACTGGAATCAAATCCAGTAGTGGTTAGTCTCCCCTGTTTTTGGCCGGGAAACTCTTCTTCCTCCCCTTAAGTTACATTAACAATGTATGCTTCCTTTCTTTATTATGGTTGGGGCTGGATTTCATGGAGAAGACGGTCCAGGGGACCTGGTCTAAGACAGAGGCCAATATTCTTGTCAATGTCTTGGAGTTGATGTCTTCCTCGCGTTGCAGGTCTTTCAGGACCACCTCTTCAAGTTTGTGGTGTCAGTACAGACTGACAGCATGTCTGTCATCTGTTACCTGAACAAACCAAGGAGGAAATCTGTGTTCATACTAGCTTTGTTGGGAATCCATGAGGGTTTAGCCTTGGGTGATTCTTAATGGATTCTGGTGGCAACGCACATCATGGGATAGTCTAGCAGTTTAGCAATCAGCCTGAGCAGGAACATTCTACTTCCTCACTAATGGTTCTTAAATCAGGAGGTTGCTGCTAAGATTTTTTGGTGGGTGTACCCTGTGTTGTGACCTGTTAGCCTCCCCCTCCAACACCAAGTGCAGTAGATTTGCCTCATTTCCTCCACATGGATAGTCACCCAGAGGTGCTGTTAAGTATGTGAATCCTCCTACCCTGCTAATAATTTTACCTGAAGGCTGCCCTTGCAGAATTACCATAATTATCATTGCTGTGTTTTGACTCCCAACAGATGGGGTTCCCCTTCTCTGGCCTCTTCTGAAGTACTGTCAGTGGTTTCTGGATCCCATTCTAGATCTGACTTCTTATCCAGCATGCTTGAATCTGCCAAATCTTTGAATGCTCAAGTTAACCCCAAGGTTCCTTCAGTGCCCTTGATTGCCGTAGATGCAAAGCTTTCCGACAGAGTTGTTCACACTTTATCCTCTTGTCAAACTTTCTGCTAGTAGGGTCTGTGCTAGCAAGTGGAGATGTTTCACATTGTAGGCTCAATCTAAAGGTTTAGATCCCTTTTTGGTGCTGATAGATGATATCCTTGATTTTTATGGCTGGTATATTTCATTCATGATGTAGTTTTTCCAGTGTTAAGGTTCATTTGGCTGCCATTTCTGATTTTCATTTGGGAAGAGACAGTACACCAGCAGTGGTTTTAAAGATTCCTAAGCTGCTCTTTAAGGGAAACATTTTATTGCATCGTCCTGTCTGGGACCCAGTTCCTCCATGGTATCACCTGTTTAGGCATTAAGTGCTCTGTGGACCTCCCTTTTAACTGTCTTCCACAGTTTTTAAGAGTTATTTATTCATGTTGGGAAGCCGTACAGCAAAACTTTCTGGAGAGGTTCATGTGTTGTGATTTTTTGATGTCTTGATCATTTGGTGTACATGATATAGTATGATTCAACTCAATCAGAATCTATTGATCTGATGTCTTCTGCCCATTCCTCAACTCTTGGGTTTAGGATTCGGTCTTTGAACAGACTTGGTCTGCTTTTTCCAGACTTACTCCGTGTAGTTAAGGCTGCTCTGCTCGCCTTATTTATAAATCTCCTCCAAACCCTACATTACATTAGATATTGTTTCCAGCTCTCAGCGTTGATGTGGGTATTGTAGCTCAGGTGTTTTACACAAGCACAGAGGTTTTGTTGTACTGTTCTCGGACTCTAGCTTGAATTTTTATTATTTTTTTCCAATGTCTTAACTTGTTTTCGCCCTGGTCTTAAAAATCTTAACTTTTTTCTTGTTGGCTTTAGGCCGCATGCCTTCCTTTTTCTCTCTTTTCATGCTATATTCATACAGTACTTACAGTAGAGGGTTGATTATCCAAACTAATTGGGACCTAGGATAATTCAGATAATCAAACCTGTATTCAACCGGATAAAAACATTTCTAAAAACCTTTTTTTTTCTGCACGCAGGGAATACATTTTTCAACCACTGAGTGACTTCAGGGAATGTTCTTCCGGCTTTTCCCGGTTAGGGGTAGCCACAGCGGAACTCCGGTCCGCTAATGATAGATTTTTTACGGGTGCTGAGTTGCCAGCTCTATGCCCAATCTTCAACAAAGGCACGCCCATTCTACGCATGTCTTTCGAACGCCACCCGACATGCAGGCTCCACACAGAAGACACTCCAGCCGAGAATCGAAGGGGAGAACCTCTTGCTGTGAGGCAACAATGCTACTGCTGCCCCACCGCGTATAGTGACTCCAGTGAATAATGAAAATTGTTTTACACATGAGCAGGCTACAAACTCAAACAATCTCAAGTGAATACATATAACGTTTACATATTCAGACTTTATTTTTTTCTACCTGAAAACTTTGGAAGTTTGCGTTCGGATAATTGACTGTTAGGATAATTGATGGTCGGCTAATCAACACTCTACTGTATTACCATTGCTGGTATTTGTCTCCATTTTCGTTAGAGATGGTGGTGTTACCATTGTTGGCATTTTCTGCTGTTTGGTTTTTGTTTTTCATTTGTACTATTTTTACAGTTAGCATGGCCGATAAACCTGCTGTCTTTAAGAAATGTCTCTTGTGGGCACAAAATCGCTAGTTTGGATGTCCACTCTAAATGTGTTTGTTTTTGGAGCTAGTCACTTAGACGTGGAGTGTGACATCTGCTCTGCATTTAATCATAGAGTTCTGAATTGAAGGAATACATTTGTTTGCTTTTGAAGGATCTCTCTTCTTTCTCAATTTGGAGCATCTCAATTTGCTAAGAAACATGCAGAAAATTTGAAAGCGAACAGAGGGGAAAATTCAAAAGATAAATCCAAGGAGCAGCGGAATATCTTTTGCTTTGCCTCTGCCTTCTAAGATCCAGTGCACTTTAGATCTATTCCCAGGCTTCCTCCAGAACCCCTTCATGAGAGTAACTTAAGTTCAAACCAGAACGGATTGCTTCTAGGCTACATTTACCTTTTTTCCATGAGACCCATTGCAAGGCTTCTAGAGCTTCATCCTCTTCCTTCTGCTTCAGGTTTATCACAAGTCTCTCTGAAGCAGTTGTGGAGAGTATGTTGAGGAAATTTCTAAAGACCCAAATTCAGTTGTGAGCCCTTCTTGCTCAGTCTTCCATTGGACCTGTAAGCTTTGAACTGTCCCAGACACCTTTAGCTGCTCCTACTCCAATATGCCTTCTGATTTTGAAGGTATCTGGCTCCATATTTCTGAGGTTGGCCTTATCTGATCAAAGGTATGGTCTTTGTTGACTCTGGCTGTGCCTCTGATACACCTGGCACAATACTGTCAGTGCCTGAGAGATCTCTGATCTGTGGGTAGGGTTATTACTCAAACTCTGAGCTATCCTTTTCCCTTGGAGCTTCAGCATTGAATAACTCTGTTCCTACATGTGCTTTGAGACAGGATTGGTGAGATTCCCTGCACTACCCTGGTCAAGGTGTTTGATCTCTGGGATGGTTTTGCAATCTCTCTTGGCTTCTGCCATTGGCACAGCGGCGACAGTGTTATCTTGTTCAGGGGACAAGACCTCCCTGCTCCTTCTCAGGTCCTCTTCTCCATAACTATCTGCCTTGGGAACCTGGGCCTGCTCTTTGCAACTTTTAGGGACAGTCGGTCCAAATTAGCCTTGAGACGGTCTTCATTTAGGGTCCTTCTCAGACTGAGTCTTTCTCGGATCCCCCTGTTGGAGGCTCCTCAGAAGCACAGATGTAAAAGGAGACACACCAACTCCCCACAGGAGTCACTTACAGAAGACCTTTATTTTGTGTAAGTGGGGTGTCCCTCAGATCACCCCTTGAGGATGTTTCATTTGGGGTGATTCTCAAGTTTTCGAAAACCAACCACCCTTCCATCTCAGAAAAATATTTCCATGAGGAGTCTGATTCTCGAGACATTTGGTACTGGCTCAGCTTCTTACTGGGTGATTTATATGGTGGGTGAAATCGTTGATGTCATCTCTCGCAGAGCATCGAAGGATCTAGACATGGCAGAGCTTATTCCCAAGAAACCTGATAAATATTTAGTAGCACCAAAAAAGTGCCCATTGGAGCAAAGGTCCCCTAGATGATGCTGTGGAGTTAGCGGCAGCCACTAAGAAGGAACTTGCCAAAGAGTCCAGCTGTCTGTCCCCCTAACAAGTCCAGGATTTTGGACAGATAAAGGTAGTGAGCCTATGCTTCAAGGTCCTTTGCTGTATGGTCAGTTAATTGGTTGGCACACCTTACAAGATTACAGAGGGACTTGACTAAAGAAATTTGTAAGTCCTTCGGTGGGTCCATTTCTGCAGATGACAAGAAAACCATGTCTTGACAGATGGGCACCCTCCAGTCCATCTCTAATGTCTCCATGCATCTTTCGTAGGAGACAGAGGGGTGCTTCTAGAGCCATGGATTCGGGTTTTATTGTTAGAAGGCAAGCCGTGATGTGCTTATGTGACTTAGCAAAGCCTTTATCTTTCATCAGTGCACCTTTTGATGGTTCAACCCTTTTTGGCCTTGAGATTAAAGAATCGATCTCTTTCTCTCCTTCCTCCCTCTCTCTCTAGTAATGAACAGGATGGAAGTACTGTCTTGTCACATTAACATAGTTTACTACCCATCAGTGGACTTACTCCAGGAACCAGAAAGGGGGAAGAAAAACATTGTTCTGAAAATCCAGGAGATTTTTTCAGGACTCCTGTGCAGTTGTATCTTGCAGAGGTAGAGGGGGAAACTCTTAATACTTGATATCTGTGAGGCAGAGGATGCCCGGAGAATCAAGGCTTCAGAGTTTCTCATTGAGATGCTTTACTATTGCTTGGCTGCTGCTCTCTGGAGGCAGTGAAGTGGCGCTTGTCTATGTACCTGGAGCCTGGACATTAATCATCAAAGATGTCTAAGGGTGGACAGTTATTATTGGAGGCTAGTATATTCCATTTTCATATCTTCTGCCAAACGTATCTGAGTTGAACAGTGTGCCCCACCCCATCTGAGAAAGGTGCAGCATGAGAAATCCAAAGGCTGCAAATAGTCATTCAAAGGTACCACCACACCCACAAGGATTCAGAACTTATTTGAGGTGCTTTTTAGTGCAAAGAAAAATTAGGACCTCAGGCCGATCTTGGACCAAGCCACTTGAACCAGTTTGTCAAGCAGTCTAACTTGCAGATGGTCATGGTTCAATCCATTCTTCCACTGTTGCAGAAGGACCTATTGGATATGCTCGACATAACTACTGGATGCTTACTACCACATCAAAATGAACACACTATCCTAGAGTTTTCTTTTTTTTTCTTCCAGCTGGGAGCCAGTAATTTTCAGTTCATGGTTGTTATAAGTGCACAGTGAAACTGGCAAAATGAAAGTATGTCATGTGTCCTATAAGAAGAATTGTACAGACATAAGACAAATTATTATAGATGAAATTAAACATTCAGATATTTGCTGTATCCAGGACTGTTTGTAAGCTTCTGAGCGGTGCCAAAGTCTGCTGTTCATTTTTTTCCTTAGATCTGCTAGTTCTGTCCTCTCCTGCACTTTTACTAACTTGTTAGTCTACCACTTCACCAGACCTCTTGTAGCAAATATTGTAGCACACAAAATTGCTACCAGCACTAAACGTTCTACAAGGAAACCGCTCCAGTACTTAATAATGCCCACCCCTCCAGGCATGTCTAAAAGTCAATTCCCTGTCCTTTCTCATATTAACCCGGTGAATTGGGCATCTTGAGGCAATGTAGCAACTGCCTCATGTACACTGACAGCCCACTCCTCTCACCTCCCAACACTCAGACTTGTGAGAGATGGACTTGCATTTCCAAATTGGAAGCCATGCACTCTACAGCCAAGATTGGAATAGCTGGTCAAGAGAAGGTCAACACTTGCACCACACTACATGGAGCACACAGCCCTCCAGAACACACACCAGCACTGCCTTCACACAGAAACAAACCACACACCCACCTTCGCGGAGGCTTTCAATAAAAGTCTACCCAAACAGCAGAGACCTCCAAGGCAGAAATGCGCTTGACCACCACAACACTAATCACGAGACACACAACTCTCCTAAACCGTGTGCCACTCAACCAAAGCCCCTAAGGCAAAACAGCATGCCCAACACACACTAGTCATAGGTGGCTTGATAGCGAGGCACACTGATGTCCCACTCACTAGGTAGAATAAGGTGAAAGTAACTGCTGCCTGTCAGGTGCCAGGATCTGCCACATAACGCACACTCAGGTCCCTCAACCGCTACAAATATGACTGTCATTGTACATGTGGGTGTGAATGACCTGAAACATACCTCCCTCTACTACATGGAAAGAGACATGGAGGAGCCCTTGGATTATGCAGCCCAGGCGGGTGTAACCCTAGCCCTGACCAGTATCGTACCATCACCCAGAATGATACCACGGTACAACCAGAAAATGATAGATTTCAACTATTGGCTGTTTCTGGTGTCATTCTATAGGGATCCAGTATCTGTCTGCCTGCGATGACATGATTGACAGACCTCGAAGCTTTGCCAGAGATTGCCTGCATCTGTCACACCTGGGCTTCTGGATACTGGCCAAAGCTCTTGCCACCCCTGTAGTGCCTTTTTTTAAGGTGGTGTTCCGAAGATCAAATTACCCACCATAACTACTACAAACAAATGCAATATGGGGGCCATGCTGCTCAATGCTAGAAGTCCAAATCTCAAAACGCGCTCACTCGAAGCACTCCTTAAAACGGAGAACATCGACATTTGTGCTGTAACAGAGACGTGGTTCAAGGCAGCAGAAAGCAGCCCTGCACTACCAGGCTACAGGTCATTCCACACCTTTCGGCCCCAGAACTTGGACCAAAGCTCCAAAGGCAGTGGTGTTTCCATATTCATAAAGGATGTGCACACTTCTAGACTGGTAGCCCAACATAACACATCAGAGCTACTTATGGTGCAGCTAACATTGTGTAAGACAGCGATTCAAGTCTTATGTCCCAAGATTCGCACACCACGTTCCTAAGCACCCTGGAGAATATTAGGGTCCAACCTAACACACTCATACTGGGCAACTTCAACTATCCCTCCATTAACTGGGAAAACTACTCCTGTACCAATACACTTGCCCAACGTTTCCTGGAATTCATTAATCCCAGTTCCCTGGACCAGCTCGTTCTTACCCCACTAGAGGTAGCAACATCCTTGACCTGGTCATTACTAACATGGGCGACTATTGCTCTACACCAATAGTCAATTCCTTCCTGTTTAGATGCGACTACAAACTAATCACCTTGGAAATCCACATCCTTCCCACCTCCCCTGTAAAGGTAACCACCATGAAGAACTTCTCCAAAGCTAACTTTCGGCTTCTAAAAATAGAGGTGGCTAACATCCCGGCACGTATCAGAGGGAGAATAGTTGCATGACTGCTGAATTCTACACCAGTGCACTGTACTAACATGTACACAAATGCATGGATCTCACCATACCCAATAGTACCAAGACACTCTTCCAAAAAGGAAGCCAATCTGGTGGTCCCCTGCCATAAACGACATAAACGCCATCTACAACAGGAGGAGGAAACTGATGTGGAATAAGGTGAAGTCCCAAGACTGGAAAAACTCCCTTATCAGCCTCAACAAAAAGTTGAGATCCCTCATCAAATCCTCTACTATATGCTGCAGTTCTGTTTTCAAAGCTAGCTTTAAAGAGAACCACAAGGCCTTCTATAGTTATGTAAAGAATCTCCACTGCAGTACCCAGATTTGCTCTGAGCTACTGCACAATGGTACCTGGTATACCAGATATTGCCAATATACTGGCCGACAGATTCAGTACCAACTTTAGCCCCCCAAAGGACCAGTCACAATACCAGTAGATTGCCAGGTACCCAGTATTACTGCTGCACAGGTAAAACACTGTCAAAGGCCAAAAATACAGCTTCTATGGGATCTGACAATATCCTTGGCTGTGTTCTACATGAACTATAGAGTGAACTGGCACCTCACCTGTGTTCCCTGTTTAATCACCATCACCTCAGGCTTTGTCCCTACCAAATTGTGCACTGCTACAGTCATCCCTCTCCACAAAGGAGTGACAACAGACCCTGTGAACTATCGTCCCATTAGCCTGACTAGTCTAATATGCAAAGCTATGGAATGCATCATCATGGACCTAATAAACAAGGGTATAGGGAGTGTCCAAACTCTGGATCACACATGGTTTGGTTTTGTGAAGGGTAGATCATGCCTGCTCAACTTAGTCAACTTTTTTTGCATCAGTCAACAGAGCTGTGAATGAAGGCAAGGTAGTTCATACAGCCTACCTTGATCTGGCTAATACCTTTGATACCATTCCCCACTCAGGAATCATAAAAAAGTTCACTAAGCTAGGCATCACCCCTGTATCACTAGGTGGGTTGCAAACTGGCTCACAGGTAGAACCCACAGTGTGAAAATAGCAGACTCTACGCCAGACTGACTAGTCACGAGTGGAGTCCACTGGGTTTGGTCCTGAGTCCTCTCCTGTTTGGTATCTACTTATGTGAAGTCCAGGCCAACACGAAGGGACTCTGGCTGACTAAGTTTGCAGACGTTTGCAAGTTGGGAGTTAACTCCCCAAGTGATGTTGACCTCCTACAGAAAGGCCTCAGAGACCACCGACTGGTGTCAGAACCATGGCCTTAAGCTCCATGCCAAAAAAATGTCATCATCCTCTTTGTGGAAAATCCCAGTTTCCCTAAATTACCACATCTATGGTAGTCCACTGAACACAGAAGATGTAAGAGATCTGGGAACACAGGTCGACAGTAGCCTCTCTTGAACACCACATTGCCACTGTGGTCAGAAAGACCTCTGTGGCACATCTCCTTACTAAGGGTTTTACATCCAGAAGGAAAGAGGTCATTGTCTCCTCCTACTCTTCTCTCAGGCCAGTCATTGAGTACAGTGCCCCATGTGGCATGTACCTCACTAAACACCTGCAACAACTGGAGAGGCCGCAAAACTCTCAGAAAGAGGAATCCTAGGCTTTAAACATTTGTCCTATATGGACAGACTCAAAAAAAAAAAAAAAAAAACTCCAGCTGTTCTCTGCCTCGTATTGATTACTTAAAGGTGATCTCTGCTTCTCTTACAAAGCCATGTCTGACCCAGCTCTGTTAGAAATGCTAAGTCTAAAGAAATCCCAATCCCTCTGCACCACGTGCTCCAGGAACCTCAACCTCATTACCACAGTCAAGAGAAGATGCTGGTGGGACTGGTTCATAACCCAGAGACTGCCCATGCTATGGAATAGGCTTCCCGTATATGTCAAGCAGAGCGCTTCACTGGCCCTCTTCAGGAGAAATCTTGAGTGGATGGGAAATGGAAAATTCACCCCAGGGATCACTCCAGTGGCTTTACTCGACAGAGGCACTAGAAACTAAGGTTGGGTGGCACGATGCCAGGATAATCCTATGTGCTATGCTTATAAAGGCTCCAGGGTCATTAGCCTATGAACCTATGAATTACAGTATAACTGCTCTATGCTTTAATTCACTGACCATTGAAATTTGGTAGTTAATGCCAGATCATCAGGTGTGTTCAGTTTAATTTGCTACGTCATTTCCCTGTGTTCAAGATTTGTTTCAGGGACACCTCTTTTATTGTATATCACCTTGTCTAAACCGAAAAAGATGCACTTCTGAGTTGAGGACATAAAATTGGGAGCCTTTACAAGGAATTCGTGAACGTTTCCTATATTTTATTTTTGTTTTGGTTTGGTATGTGTTCCTTTAATTCTCTCTCAGCTGTCTAGTAGTCGTAACCACATAAAATCCTGGACATTAAGCGTGTTGCCATGTATACTGCTCCAGAGGTGTTGCAATGACTTGGAGACATGAGTATTTTTTCAGTATTCCAAACTGTCACATATGGACCATTGTTAATAAACTTAAAATGTGTAGGACATCCACATTTGTTGAGCCATTAGAAAGATCACCTTATTCTCATCTTCTTTCGGCTTTTCCTGGTTAGGGGTCGCCACATTGGATCACCTGTCTGCTCTTGATTGGCACCCGGCGCCTAACCTTACACAGAAGGCACACGCACGCACTCACGCCTAGGGCCAATTTAGTGTGTCCAATCCACCTGCAGCATGTCTTTGGGATGTGGGAGGAAACCCACACGACCACAGGGAGGACATGCAGATTCCACACAGAAGGCACCCCAGTCGAGGATCGAACCGGAGAACCTCTTGCTGTGAGGTGGTAACTCTAACTGCTGCACCACCACGGCAGCCATATCACCTTTTTCTAATAAGCTTTTAATATTTTTTTTAATAATGGCAGTTTAGTCTCCTAACAAAAAATTTGACTCCTTTTAACAATATTCACTTAATTAAATGAATCCACTGCATAAGATTACACACAAAAAATTGGCTCACAAGTGGGTATTTTACAACAAATATGTGTTACTTGCCTCAATACTGACCCATAACCTCTACTTACAAGCATTTGTAACTTTTTCTCTAGCTCACGAATAAACAATGCATCTTCACTTTTCCTTGATGCCTCACCATCTGCCCTTTAACGTTGGCAGTTGGTGGTGAGGATGACACCTGTTAAAGTGGAGATGAGAAGTGGAAAATGTTTTTTGAAATATGCTAGTAAAATTTCTTGGACTTCAGATTTTTTTCACCAAGTGTACTTCGGTTCCCAATGTGATGTGTGAACCTAAGTACACAGGCCACAAGAAACCTGGAAGTTTTTAACTTAAAGAAGTCCTCTGTAAGGATCAAAACCTTCAGTTCTTGTGTATTAGTTTGTTTTATTAAATTGCAGAGTGGTTTGCAGCTCTTTTTTTTTTTTTTTTTTTTTTTTTTTAACATTGGTGTGCATTTTCATTTTGGTTACTTAAGGATCCCCCCTTTGGGATCTTGTGCTCTTACAGGCTTTGACTTGGGCCCTTTTTAACCAGTGGTCAAAGTGGACTTAAGATTCCCATCTTGCAGAACCTTTTTTTTTTTGTTGCCATTGCTTTAGCCAGATGAGTATCTGAACTTCAGGCTCTGTCTTCTCAACGAGCATACTTTATTTTTCATAAAGACAGTTTCCTTGACAGAAAATCCCTGATTATTTTCTTTCCCAACTTCACTTACAAGGGAGAATACATGATTTATTTGTTTGAAGCTTCGTGGTCTATGTACATCCCATCTTCACAAATCCCTTACAAAGTCTGACCAGATGATGTTCATAGTGTTACACTGCTGCAGTCATCACACTTGGGTTATCTGCCGTCAGGCGGCCCCACAGTCGGCCCAAGTTCCACAGTCTTGGTCCGACGTCGTTTGCTGTCGCTTCTTCCCTGACGTCAGTGCGACAGGGGTATAAAAAAGGCAGCTGACGCCATTTTCTTCAGTCTTTCTTGCCGCGCAGTGCCCGAAGCAGCAGCAGTTCGTATGTGCCGGTCGACCTACTCCTGAGATTTTCAAATCGAATTTCGGACCGAAGACTTCAATAAAGCTAAGTACCCCGTTGGGAAACCTTTTCTTGCCTCAGTCCGATGTCAGAAAAAGTTAATTGTATTTCTTGTGGGAAGCAAATAACTCTTAAGGATTTTCATTCTTATTGTATCCCTTGCCTAGGCCCAGACCACGACGTCACATGTTGTCTGTTTTGTGCTAGGTTTAACAAATTAACTATTAAACGTCTGTTTGATTTCGCCCGACATTATTTTGGTAGAGAATTTAATTATACCATGCTGTCGGAGCAACCGACGACCAGGATGCATAAAATGCGCAAAGATGAGGATAGGCAGCCGAGACCCAAACCAGACACCGAGGCCTCTGTTAGGCCAGTCGCCGGTTCTCCGGTTTTCAGTGAGGTGCCTACGCAGCCCCTGACTACTGCTGATTCAGAACTCCAGCCTGCGTCCGACTCCCAAGCGGAGATTGCAGGGCCTCCAGAGCCTTTATCTTTAGGCCCTTCCGACTCCATGGCTGATGGGGATTCTGGTGCAGTTGAAAGCCCATCAGTTGCTGAAGGTGTCTTCAGACAGACTACACTTACTATTAAATCCTTTGCAAAACTGAAAACTCCATTAAAAGTAAGGAAGCCTGTACAGCAGTCTCCAGTGCAAGGCCCCATGCCTAAGAAACAGATGCTTAAGATGGCCGAAGACTTAATTACCCTAATCAGGGGTTCCCATCTCCCACCTGACAAAAGGCCTAGACAGGAGGAGGACTACGCTTCCTCTGACCAGGTTTCCATTACCTCAGATTCTTTTGAGGATCAGGAGTACTCTTTTCCCCCTCATGTAGACTCTAATGCTGAAGAGTCTATTCCTTCACCATCTTCCCCAGAAGACTACACTTTTGGGGAAACTTTACATACCATGAGGGAATATTTCCACTGGGAAGGCCAGGATTACTCTGATTCTAAGAAAAGGTTCCGAGAGTTCCTCTTACTACCCCCAGCACAGACCCCTTGCTATTCCACCTGTGTTGGACATTGTGGATGATGTTTATTCAGAATCTAGCCTTAACCCAGATTCATTACCTCCTGCACCAGCCAAACCAGACAGATACTACAGCGTCCCTGACTCGCATAAATTCCTATATAAAAGTCCTGTTGCTGACACAGAAACCATTTCCCAGGGTCCCAAAGGGGTTAAGGCCTCTATTGCTAAAAATCCTGTACCGTCTGAAAGGGATTCTAGAGCACTAGACAGATGGGGAAAGAAAGTGTATACCTCAGCTACTCTAGCTATGAGTGCCTTAAATTGCCAGTTTCACATGCTGAAATATCAACAATATTTGATGTCTCAATTAAAACAAAACATGAGCACTCATACAGAGCAGCCTGATTACAAGGAAATGCAAGACTTGTTGCATGCAGCAGAACAAGTGGGAAAACATACTTTGCAATGTGGATTTGATTCATTGGAAGCTTCTTGCAGAGCAGCTGTAACAGGGTCTGTCATTCGTAGGCATGCTTGGTTAAAAGAACAAACTTTACCTGATCATGTTAAAGCAAAGTTATTGGATGCACCCTTACAGCAGGATGTTTTATTTGGTGTGAAAGCAGAAGAGGTTTTAAAGAAAATGGAGGATAAGGCAAAATCTATGCAGACAGTCAAGGATTTTTTTACAGGTCCAACCCCCTCGTTTCAACAGAAATTGGCCAACCAAAAACTGGTCCTTTCCAACTTCTGACAGACCTCAAAGGGGCAAATACAGATGCCCAAGGGACAGAGGTCAGCCACAAGGCTCTTATAAGCCACGACAATGGGGTGCCAAACCCAGAAAGGAGGAGAAGACCGGTCTCAAACTATCAGAAGACCATCACAATGACTTACTCCTCAGACTGCCAAGCAATTCACTCTTGGCAGCGCCCTTGGGAGAAAAACTTGCACTTTTTGCAGACAATTGGCACATCATCACAAAAGACGGGCAGAGGCTCAAAGACAAATTACAGCACTCATGGACATGAGAGCCATTCAGCAGGTTCCTACACAGGAGCAAGGACAAGGATTTTACTCAAGACTCTTTCTGGTTCCCCGAAAGGACAAAGCCTGGAGACCCATTCTGGACCTTTCAATTCTAAACACATACCTGGAAGTATGCAAATTCAAGATGCTCACACTACAGCAACTTCTTCCCATGCTGGGCAAGAAGGCTTGGCTAGTAACGTTGGACCTCAAGGAGTTATACCTGCATGTCCCTATCAGACAAAATTGCAGAAGATACCTCCGATTTATAACGGGTACAACTCATTACCAATTCTCTGCACTGCCCTTTGGCTTATCTACTGCGCCTAGGGTCTTCACAAAATGCCTGGCACCAGTAATTGCATACTGCAGACAAAGAGGAATCCAAATATATCCATACCTGGACGACTGCCTTATTCAAGCAGACAGCAAGGACATTCTTTTAAAACATCTGGCGTTTGTAAAAGAACCTACTAAGTTGCCTAGGGTACACAGTAAACGAAAAGAAGTTAAAACTAGTGCCCTCATAAGACATAATGTTCCTGGGTGCCAGCTTAAATACAAAGGCCCAGATGGCTTATCTCACGCCAGACAAGCATGGACAACTGACTCAATACTTCAAAATGATGGCAACAAAGACCCAACTCCCTGCAAGAAAAATTCTGCAGGCCTTGGGATGCATGTCATCTTGCATACTACTAATACCATATGCCAAACTGCATATGAGGAAATTACAATGGTACCTGAAAAGCGTATGGACTCAACACAGCCACAGCTTGGAAACAATAATACCACTAATTCCCTGCCTTCAACAGGAGTTTCTATGGTGGGCTCAGGCTTGTCACCTCAAGGGTCAGCCTTTCACCTTGCCCACAGCCAGGCAAACAATGACAACAGATGCATCGGATTACGCCTGGGGTGCACACATGGCAGGACAGTGTATTCGGGGCAAATGGTCTGCAGATCAAATGCATCTCCACATCGATCAAAAAGATATGCTAGCTGTACAAAATGCCCTAACAGCTTTCAAGGACCTCCTACATCCAGGACAACTTCTAATAAAGACGGACAACACCACAGTGATGTGGTACATAAACAAGGGAGCACACATTCCTACCCCCTATGCAGGCAAGCAATGACCTTGTGGAACACAGCACTGACCTACCAAGTTCAACTACAAGCACAATTCCTGCCAGGAAAGAAAAATACATTGGCAGACAAACTAAGCAGAAATATCATGGATCCTCATGAGTGCAAACTAGACCCACAAGTATTCACAATGATAACTCAAAAATGGGGGAGCCCAGACAATAGATCTGTTTGCCTCCCCCCAAAACTACCAACTGTGAAAGTTTTGCACAAGGACATGCCACACTCTAGCTTGGAAAGTAGACGCCCTCTCATTCATTTGGAAAACACTAACAGTGTATGCCTTTTCTCCCACTGCCTCTTCTGGCAAAGGTGCTGCTAAAAGCCAGATTAGAGAGGCCACAAATGATGCTCATTGCTCCAGACTGGCCACGCCAACACTGGTATCCAATATTAAGGAATATGGCTCAAGGCCCACCATGGATTTTGCCTCAAATTCCTCACCTGCTGACTCAGCAAAACATTTGGATTCTACACAGCCAGCTCAAGACTTTAAATCTGGCTACATGGCAGATTATCTAAACAACCAGACAACACCTCTTTATTACAGCTGTTATGGATGTCATTCTGGAGGCCAGGAGACCCAGCACCAGGAAAACCTACTCAGACAAATGGAAAAGATTCTGCGCCTGGAACCAGGCTTAAGGCCAAAATCCTCTTGTCCCAAATATTCCTCAGATTCTGCAATATTTAACTGAGATATGTTGCACAAAAGCCTTTCCTTTTCATCTATAAAGATCCATGCTTCAGCTATTTCAGCTCATTACAACACGAATCCTCCTATTTTTTCACATCCATTATTAAGACAATACCTCAGAGGGGCTAAGAACATAAGACTGCCCCAAAGAGCACCAACACCAACTTGGGACCTCAATTTTGTTTTGGAAAAACGTACACTAACTAACCCTTCCTTTATGCCAAAGGTAGTATCCAGTGTGGCTCTAAACCAAACCATTCATTTACCCACTTTTTATTCAAACCCCCAGAATAAAGGGGAAAGGCTCCTACAATCTTGGGACATTCACAGGCAATTAAGTTTCTACTTGGATAAAACAAAGGTTTTCAGAAAATCTGATCCGCTCTTTGTATCCTATGCTGCAGGATCTCAAGGAAAGCCTATATCAAAACAGACCATTTCAAAATGGATAGGACATTGTATCAGATGTTCTTCATTCCACATTGCTGCAGTCCTAACTATTGGGTAGTCCGCTGTCCAGTCGGCCCGAATACCAAAGTATATGGCTGACGTCGGTCAGGGCGCATTAGACTGACGTCAGTACGTCAGGGTACTAATGCGCATGACCGACGTCATATCCTCAGTCTTTTTTGCCGCATGGTCCGATGCAGAAGCAATTTTGCGAGTGCAGGTTGGCGTTCTGAAAGTTTCTGAAGTCAGAGTTTCAGACCGAATCAAAGTTGGCTAAGTACCCCGTTGGGGAATATTTTGGTTTTTTCTTGCCTCAGTATTTAACCGGATGTCAGAAAAAGTGAATAACTGTATTTCTTGTGGGAAACAGATACCTCATAGGGATTACCATACTTTGTGTATACCTTGTTTAGGGCCTGAGCACGACGTTGTTGGATGCCGCTCTTGTGCTAGATTTAACAAACGCACTATTAAGAGAAGGTTAGATTGTGCCAGGTTAGTTTTTGGGAAGCGTTGTAATTATAAAATGCCGTCGGAGGCTCCGACGCCCGCTTCGGCCAAAAAGCGCAAGGACAAAGCAGCAAAGCCTAGAGTGGAAGAACCGACAGTCCCAGACGTCGGATCTTTAGACGGCTCAGTGGAGCCGGAGGTTTTGCCAGGTGTTTCTTTGGAGTCTCAGGGAGAGACTTTACTGTTACAGGATGTATCCTCAAGGGGAAGTAGGCCAGGCTGAGGGGCTTCTCAGGTGGCTGTTCTTCCCTCTCTTCCTAAGGTGGTTAGAGCCTCCCCTTCTGTTTCCAAGGCTTCTTTGAGAGGCAGGCCAAGTTTAACTTCAGTGGGGGTTTCTCCTAGTGCTTCAGGGTCTTTGCCTAAGAAACATATGCTTAAAATGGCAGAGGATTTGATTACTATGATTAGAGGTTCTAGGCCCCCTCCTGATAAGAGGCCTAGGGTGGAACCTGAGTTTGAGAGTTTTGAGCAATGTTCGGAGGCTTCTGAGTCTTCGGCTGAAGACTTGCAGGAGTATCCTCCTTATTCTGATTCTGATGTGGATGATTCTACTCCTTCAGCTTCTCCTCCTGAGGATTTTTCATGTTCAGAGACTCTGCATTCCATGAGGGAGCATTTTAAATGGGAAGGTCAAGATTTCTCTGATTCCAGGAAGAGGCTTAGGGAATTCTTGTTTTTACCCCAGCATAGGCCTTTAGCTATACCTCCTGTTCTGAATGTGGTGGAAGATGTTTTTGCAGAGGCTTCCCTCAATCCTGATTCTTTGCCTCCTGCCCCAGTTAAACCGGATAGGTATTATAGGGTGCCTGAAGCTCATAAGTATCTTTTTAAGAGTCCTAGGGCAGACCCGGAAACTGTCTCTCAGGGGCCTAAAGGTGTGAAGGCCTCTGTTGTTAAAAATCCTGTTCCTCCTGATAAGGAGGCAAGGGCTTTGGATAGATGGGGAAAGAAAGTGTATACTTCTTCCACTTTAGCCATGAGGGCGTTGAATTGTCAGTTTCACATGTTAAAATATCAGAATTATCTCCTTTCACAATTGAAATCTAAGGTGGATGCTCTGGCAGAAGGTATTGAGTGTAAAGAGTTGCAGGATTTAGTTCATGTGTCTGAACAGGTGGGTAAACATTCCTTGCAATGTGGTTTTGATGCTGTGCAGGCCTCCTCGAGGGTGGCTGCCACTGGTTCTGTTCTTCGTAGGCATGCCTGGTTGAGAGATCAGAATTTAGCTGAGCATGTTAAAACAAGGATTTTGGATGCTCCTTTGCAGTCTGATGTGTTGTTTGGTTCGCCTGTGGAAGCAGTCTTAAAGAAAATGGAGGACAAGGCTAAGTCTATGCAAACTGTTAAGGATTTTTGCAGGTGCAGCCTCCAAGTTTAGTAGAAATTGGCCTACTAAGGGATGGACTTATCCTGCTTATGATTCCCAGTCTAGGGGTAGGTCTAGACGTGGTAGGGGCAGAGCTCAAGGTTCTTTTAGGCCTAGGACAGGGAGTTCCCCTGCTCAGACTTCTGGTGAGGGCAGGGGTCAGTCCTTTCGTAAGCAGACCCAATGACCTGCCTTTTCAGCTGCCAGTACATTCTCGCCTGGCAGCACCTTTGGGAGGAAGGCTGTCTCTTTTCAAAGAAAATTGGGATTTAATTACCCAAGACAGATGGGTTCTGGATATCATTCACCACGGTTACAGGTTTTATTTCCATACCATGCCTCCTTTCAAAGGCATGCCAGACATTCCTCCTCTACAAAGACAAGAGGCTCACAAGCAAATTTCTCTGTTGCTCCACATAGGGGCCATTCAGCCAGTTCCTGTGCCAGAAAGGGGCCTAGGATTTTATTCTCGCCTGTTCCTAGTACCGAAGAAGGGGAACACGTGGAGGCCAATTTTGGATTTATCTATCCTCAACACTTATCTGGACATTCCCAAGTTCAAAATGTTGGCGTTACAACAGCTTTTACCTCTGCTGGGCAAGGATCACTGGATGGTAACTTTAGATCTCAAGGAAGCTTACCTTCATGTGCCTATAAGACTAAGTTGCAGGAAGTATCTGCGTTTTCGAGCTGGAAATTCTCATTATCAGTTCTCTGCATTGCCCTTTGGCTTATCCACTGCCCAGAGTATTCACAAAGGTTCTGGCTCCAGTGATAGCTTACTTCAGGCTAAAAGGAATTCAAATCTATCCTTACTTGGACGACTGTCTGATTCTAGCTCAAGAAAAGGAAGACCTTCTACAGCATTTGGATTATGTCATAGCAGTGCTAAGATGCCTAGGGTATTCTGTGAACGAAATAAAGTCCAGTCCAGTACCCTCTCAAGACATGTGCTTTCTGGGTATGAGACTGAATACAGCAGCCCAGATGGCCTTTTTAACCCTGGACAAACAAAAGAATCTTTCCAGTTACTTCCATCAACTATCTCTTCAGTCCGGGCTGACTGCAAGGACAGTCCTTCAAGCCTTAGGGTTCATGGCATCTTGTATTCTGGTGCTTCCCAATGCCAAACTGCATATGAGGAAGCTGCAATGGTATCTCAAAAATGTATGGACACAGCACTGCCAGGATTTGGACACTGTCATTCAAATAATACCTTGCATTCAAAAGGAATTTTTGTGGTGGGCTCAGGAATGTCACCTAAACAAGGGACTCTCTGTGACCCGGCCAGAGGCGAGTCAGATTCTAACGACAGATGCCTCAGACATTGCTTGGGGAGCTCATCTAAATGGAAAGTGGATACAAGACAAGTGGCCTGCCAGACTACAGCATCTACATATCAACATGAAAGAGATGTTAGCAGTCCAGTTTGCATTAATGGCTTTCAAGGAGTTACTTCTTCCAGGGCAGGTGTTGATTCTAACAGACAACACAACTGTCATGTCGTACATCAACAAACAAGGGGGAACACATTCTTACCCATTGTGCAGGCAAGCAATGATTTTATGGGAGACTGCGCTCAGCTTGCAACTAACTCTTCAGGCAAGGTTTCTGCGGAGCACAGAACTCCTTAGCAGATGTGTTAAGCAGACAAATCATGGATCCCCACAGTGGAAACTGGATCTTCATGTATTTCAAAATTGACAGTGTCATGGGGAACTCCAGACATAGATCTGTTCGCTTCTCCACTAAACCACCAGCTGCCAAAGTTTTGCACAAAGAGGTTTCATCACACAGCTTGGAAAGTGGATGCTCTTTCTTTCATTTGGAAAAATCTTCATGTGTATGCTTTTCCACCTCTGCCTCTTCTCCCAAAGGTGCTTCTAAAGGTCAGACAAGACAAGCCAAGGATGATTTTAATAGCTCCAGATTGGCCTCGGCAGCACTGGTACCCATTACTGAGGAGTCTGGTAAGGAAGCCTCCATGGCCTTTACCCTTGATTCCACACCTGTTGTCTCAGAGGGACGGTCACCTGCTCAATGTCAAGCTTCAATCTCTTCATCTAACAGCCTGGCATATTCTGTTTTGAAAGACAGCAGGTCTCAACTTCCTCAACAAGTTTTAAATGTGATTATGGAAGCCTGAAGACCTAGTACAAGGAAAGTGTACGCAGAAAAATGGAAGAGATTTTTATTTTGGAGTGCAGCAAACAATTTGGAGATTTCTGAGCCTAATTTGAGTGTGGCTCTTCAATATCTTACTGAGTTATTGGACAAAGGTTTGTCTTTCTCTTCCATTAAGATTCATGCTGCAGCAATTTCAGCTCACTATGATTGTGACCCACCATTGTTTTCGCATCCTTTGTTCAAGCAATTTCTTAGAGGGGCAAAGAATATAAGACCCCCGTAGAGCTCCTACTCCTGCTTGGGATCTCAATTTTGTGTTGGAGAAACTTACTCTACAACCTTTTGAGCCTCGGCTACTGCTGAATTGAAATATTTGTCATGGAAGTCTGCTTTTTTGTTGGCCATTACTTCTGCATGAAGGGTTTCTGAGTTGCAGGCCCTTATGGCGGTACAGCCGTTTTTTATTTTTCATAAGGATAGGGTATCTTTACGTACTAATCCTTCCTTTATGCCTAAGGTGGTTTCTAGTGTGGCTTTAAACCAAACTATTCATTTGCCTACTTTTTATGCAGATCCCCAAAATAAATGGGAAAAGATTTTGCACACTTTAGATGTACACAGGCAATTGCATTATTATTTGAGCAGGACTAAGGATTTTAGGCAGTCTCAGCAGTTGTTTGTTTCTTTTGCTTTGGGTTCAGGGCAAGCCTGTGTCAAAACAAACTATTTCTAGGTGGATTGGGTTTTGCATTGCATTTTGTTATTCCCATCATGGCAAGGAGATTCCAGCTGGAATTAGGCCTCATTCCACTAGGGCTACTGCCACTTCTACAGCATTTCTAAGGGGTGGCCACTAAGGATATTTTGGAGGCAGCTACTTGGAGTTCAGTGCATACTTTCTCTAAGCATTATCACCTTCCTCTCTACTCTAAGTCTAGGGCTGGTTTTGCCACAGCTATTTTGCAAGGCATGTTGTCAGTTCCTGCTTCCTTATGATTTGCCAGCCTCCCTTACCTCTGCTTTGGGATTCTACCCAATAGTTAGGACTGCAGCAATGTGGAATGAAGAACATAGTACAGTTTTGTACCTACCATAAATGTAGATGTTCGAGGATCCACATTGCTGCAGTCCAATTTACCCTCCCTCCTTCCCCTCTGTGTTTCAGGGTGGTTGTGTAGGTGAGGTTATATTCTGGTAATTTTGTATATATTGTACATATTTTTGGTTTTGGCCTTAGCTTTTCAGGGTCTTCTGACATCTGGGGCAAGAAAAGACTGAGGATATGACGTCGGTCATGCGCATTAGTACCCTGACGTACTGACGTCAGTCTAATGCGCCCTGACCGACGTCAGCCATATACTTTGGTATTCGGGCCGACTGGACAGCGGACTACCCAATAGTTAGGACTGCAGCAATGTGGATCCTCGAACATCTACATTTATGGTAGGTACAAAACTGTACTTTACTGCTACACACACCATGGGAAACCTGTACCTGGTAACATTAGGCCTCATTCCACCAGGGTTACAGCAGCATCAGCAGCCTTCCTCAGAGGGGTACCAACCAAGGATATTTTGGAAGCTGCAACTTGGAGTTCAGTACACACCTTCACCAAGCACTACCACTTACCTCTATACTCAAAAACCAGAGCTGGCTTTGCCACTGCAGTTTTGCAGGGCCTACTAGCTTTTCCAAAACCTGTTTAGTACCAACCGCCCAACATTAGCTTTGGGATTCAACCCAAGTCTGATGACTGCAGCAGTGTAACGAACATGGACAGTTTTGTACCTACCATAAATGTAGATGTTCGAGTGTTCACACTGCTGCAGTCCAGGTTACCCTCCCACCTTCCCCTCTTTTTACCTGGGTTTTATCTATAGCTCCCTGTTGATACAATCTCTAAGATGTATTTCTATATGGTGTATTTGCTTACAGCTGTAGCTATTGTTTTCTACTTATGTGATTTACTTAGGATTATGTATTGCCTTCCTATTTGGGGGCACCTGACATCTGGGGCAAGAAAAACTTAAGAAAATTGAGTCGGCTACCTCTTTTATACCCCTGTTGCACTGACGTCAGGGAAGAAGCGACAGCAACCGACGCCAGACCAAGACTTTGGAACTTTGGCCGACTGCGGGACTGCCTGATGGCAGATAAGCCAAGTGTGATGACTGCAGCCGTGTGAACACTCTAACATCTACATTTATGGTAGGTACAAAACTGTACTTTCTTTGTGTTACATTGTTGCAATCATTACATTTGGGTTATCTGCTTGCAGGTAGCCCTCAGCCGGCCTGAAAATCAAAATCTTGGATCCCTGTGTCGGATGCTGTCCCTTCTATGATGTCAGATCGTCAGGGGTATAAAACATGCAGCCGATGCCATTACATCAGTGTTTCTTGCCACGCGGTGCCAGAAGCAGTTCGTAAGTGCCGGTCGGCTGACTCCTGAAATTTTCATTTTAGAGTTTCAGAACTGAAGTCTTCAAAAAAAAAAAAAAAAAAGCTCAGTACCCTGTTGGGGATCCTTTTTCTTGCTCTAAACCAATGTCAGTAAAAGTTAACAATTGTATTACCTGTGGAAAGAAATACCTCGGAAAGATTTTCATTCGTACTGCATTCCTTGCTTAGGCCCAGACCACGGTGTCCCTCGCTGTTGGTTTTGTGCCTTATTCAATCCTAGAACTATTTGTCGTCTGTCATTTTTGCATCAAACTATTTCGGTACTCTGTTCATGGTTTCCTGCTCAGTCTCTTAGCTCATAGTCTGATTCACACCTCCTCTTCAGATACATTGGATCTGACAATTCCAGGATTGTCTGATATAAAGTTTTGTTCTTTGACACTGGCATCTTCTGTGATCCAGCCAATGCCAAGTCTGTCTGAGCTGGAGGGATCTTGGATGTGTGTAGCCTTGGTGTGGTTTCTAGGGGTGACCCGTGGATGGAATATTTATTTGAATTTGTTGACCGGGAGAGTCCACGTGTCAGAGCAACCCATTTTCAGTGGAGGCCCGGGAGAAAAGCTCTAGAAGTAGTTACATTCATGGCAGTAGAGGTTACATTGTTGAAAATTACAGTAGTTAAGTATATATAATAAGCAAAAGGCTATCTTGCATAACATTTCGTACAGAAGAATATAAAGTTAAATATTAGAAAAATGTAATATGAAAATCAATTTTCAGACATTTGAGCAACTTTGGAAAGATAGGACATAAATGATAAGATTATGTTTAAGATTAAGTTAGAATTCAAACATTCCTAGCAAAAAATAGTATGTGTGTTACTTACTGAATTTTGAAAGGCCATTTAAGCATTTTGAGGTGTCAATGTATATAGAGTGCAATTTAATAGACTTATACCATATAGAATACCACTGAGAAAGGGAAATTAATTACCATAGGAACTTGGATGTTCTATTGCAGGAATAGTGTACTTACCCTATATCATCATAAAGAGGGATTAGGGTTTAAGAGTAGGGGGCTGTTTTAGGTTCGGTAGGAGCATGATAAGGGCATTCCCATTTGGAGGACTGATGGGAGTGCATGGGAATAAAGCATTTAGGAGCTGCCTCAGTACAATAGTAATAGAGTAGTCCCAGGGTAAACTTTCTCATTTGTAAATCTAAGTTGAGCTTGAATGTAGTCAGGGATTAACTTTGTTTTATGTGGATGGGGGAAGTCTGTTCCACAGCAGCAGTATTCTCTGCGTGATGTAACTGTCCCTCCAAAACAGTTCTGTTGTTGCAGAAGAGGTTTGGATCCATAGATGGAGTATTTCTGATGCCATTTGACTTGCTGATGTGCAGTAAATCCATCATTAATGGGTCGGAGATGCCAGGTATGCCAGAAACAGGTTACCTCTTAGCAGAGTATAGTGATAGCACTTTGAATTGGTCCGTGTAGGAGATGTTATGCCTTGTATCCTTTTAAGTTTCTCTGTAGGTGTTCCATTTGTTGCATGTGTCTAGACAGATGCATACCGAACAGGGTATTATATTCCATGATTAGAATAATGAAGGCCGAGTAAAGGGGAGAATGACATTCCTAGATCTAGACACAATCCCTTTGTTTATAAGGTGTGCAGTATAGTAGGCCTTTCTTCCAATTTTTGACCACAGTGTCTATTATGTCACTGTTCACAGACATTCCCAAATCCTGAACTGGGTTAACTTACAGCAGTTTCTAAAGGTACCTTGACTAGAGGGCACCTTTGCTTTCATTTTTATTTAGGAGACTGCTTTATGAACTAATAATGACAAACGTAGCCATCTAATAACATATCAATAAAAGGCCACACAAGTTGCTGTCATAATCCAACAATATGCATAATCTTCATTATTGCCACTTTACAGTGGACATTTGTCAGAATTAGACATATAGAACATGGTGGATAGTATTCCAGTTTGCAGGACATGTGTGCACTTGTTTAAATCAGACAGACTATAGTGACTTTAACTTTATCATCTCAGGTCAGTCATATTTATCTGCAGACATCCCATACCTATAGCTACATTGTTGACTGCATCCATCTCATGTCTGTCAAAAAACGAATCAGTCATTTATTTCAAATTTGTTTCACACAAATGCTCACTAGGCAAAGTATTTCAGCTTGATTCGCATGCTGCCAGACTGAAGACCATTTATAAATGGTCATATAAGAGCCTAAGGTACTTTCATCCGCAAAGAATTCCCTGTCTCACTCATAAGGTATAGGCCACCATAGATCTCAACCTGGAAACACAAAAAATGTGGACAAGGCCCATGAAAAATAGGTACACATCTGTATGCTGATTAACCTAAAATTTGCATACATATAGTAACCCCACCCAGTCCAATAGAATTGTGGGATACCAACTTTCAAACGCAAACTGAAGAACACACTAAAATTTGGCACCAGAGTCCCCCTGCAGCCATTGCAATGTCCCATTACCTGGTTATTTTGCCCCATTTACCATAAACACTAATGTATGCATACTGCTTTACTTCTACAATGATTATTTTGATTTTATTTTTACATTTTGTAGCACAGTGCACAATCACTAATGGATATCTGCTAAACAAAGCAACACTGTCTCACAATGAAAATAGACTTGGCATTAAAACTTCTCTGCCTTTGAAACTCACATTCATTGAAACGGCACTGAAACCCACACCATATCCAGAGGTAATGCATCTGGCCACTGGTGGAAAAAGATTACCTTTGGGCTGTTTTCAAATCGTAGGCCCCTGACTTGCACACACAACAAGAAATGTACTTCCGTTCTTTGATACACCTTCCTGACTTAATTAAATTATATTCCTTGTATAATACAGCACAATTGTTAGATTTAATTTAGAGCACATTTTAAAACTTATTGTTTGAACATTTTTCCAGTAGGCAATGAAATAAAATGCATGAACCAATAATGACAAAACTGCCCAATTCAGCTAATTTCCATCACAAAAGTCTACTTACACACACACTGTGTGTGTGTATATATATGTATATGTATGTGTGTGTGTGTGTGTGTATATATATATATATATATATATATATATATATATATATATATATATATATATATATATAATGAGAGTAGTCCAAACACAAGGGACACATTTTAAACATTGCTTGTATAAATTTGGAAAGTTGCTAGAATAAAATGTGTTACCACCATGCATTTAAGTAAAATACCTGAAAGCAATTATTTCCATTCCATGCTTCCCAAGAATACCAGCATTCTGCTCCAAAGCTAACTTCAGTAACTTTCACAGCAGAAGAAAATGTCCGCTCTCGTTTCTGCTCCAAAGACTTGAGAGCTCGCTGCTAGTCCGGCTCCAGAGTCCAAAAACTTTAGTTTCCCATTTTTTTCAAATTCTGTGCTCACAGTGGTCCAAAAACTGAAATTGAAAAGCAGACGTTTCTGTGCTTGTAGCTTCCAACAGGCTGACTGAGCTGTCATCGCGCACATGATATCGACTCCAAAGTGCGAAAAAGAAAACAATTTAAAAAATAAACAGGATTGAAGGGATGCCACTCTGGAATCATGGCACCCCGTTATTTGGACCTCAAAACTCGGTAACAAACGAGTAATTCGGTACAGTTGGGAGGTATGATAGCCACTTGGTCCGTAACATTACAGCACAAGATATTTTCTTCTTCTGTATTTTTCTTGTTTTGTATTTTTATACCTCATGCTCTTTATTTCCTTTTTACCTACAACTGTACTCTGATTTTTGGAGCAGTCCTCCAAAGGATATGGTTACTGTATTTGTACTGCACATTTTATTCCTAAATGATTAATTTCATTGGATTTCATAAGCGTACAATTTTATCATCAGGTCCATAAAAACAAGCTTATGTATTATGTTGGCACACACAGCTGATCCCATTGCAAAATACCTCTGCCACTCTTCCCACTTAGGGGTTATTAGGAGCAGGCCTAGGGTTTTGACAGGACTTTGTCTTGCATGTGTACTTTATTAAAATTAATGCTGCAATTTATACTAAAACTGTTTTATTTGCATAAATTGTTTAGTCTGCCCATTCACAACATGTGTACTAAAACTAAGCTAACTGTCCTGCAATTGCATCGAGAGGGCACTTTATCTTACCATGCCCTATAACTCTTATGAATTCACCCTTATAATATAGGGGCAACTTGGGACATCCTCCACATTTAGACATTTTTGGGTTTTTGTTAGTAACCCGTCCAGTAGTTTTTGGTGTTTAAGTAGTTATTAATGTTGTACCTTCTAAACTGTTGTACCTTCTAAACATAAGTTGTGCCTAAACCACCCTTTACCAAGATTTTCCAGTTCACTGACAATATTTCGTTAATTAACCTACCCTCCTGGATACAAGTTAAAATGCAACCCTTGCAGTCATTGGATGTCATTAAATACACATGACATTGTGACTTCATTATTAGTCCCTGACAGGAGAATATAAACAGAAGCATTCCTTTTTTGATAAACTTCTTGAAAAATCCCTTCATGAAATTCGAGGGAGTAACCTCTGACGGTATTCCTTTTTCACTGTTGCAGTCAACACACTTGGGTTATCTGCCTGCAGGTAGCCCTCAGTTGGCCCGAATACCAGAGACTTTGTATTTCTGCGTCGGATGCTGTCGCTTCTTCAATGACGTCAGGTCGTCGGGGGTATAAAAATAGGCAGCTGACACCATTACATTAGCCTGTTTTGCCGAGGAGGAGTCCGAAGCAGTTCGCAAGTGCCAGTTGGCCGCTACCTGAATTTTTTTGTTTTTGAGTCGAATAATCCTGAAGTAGTCTAAAGCGAAGTACCCCATTGGGGATCTTTTTTCTTGCTCTAACCGATGCCAGAAAAAGTTAACGATTGTCTTGCTTGTGGAAAGCAAATACCGCTGAGATATTTTCATTCTTACTGCGTGACCTGTTTAGGCCCAGACCATGACATCCCTTGCTGTCTATTTTGGGCCTTGTTTAAGGCCCGAACCATTCGTTGGGCTATTTTTGTTGCTAGAGTCTTTTGCTCTCCATCTCTATATTCTGAAACGGCTTTGGTAAGCCATCCGACTACCGATCTTCCGAAAAAAACTTAGACAAACCGCATAGGTCCAAAACTGCCGATGACGCTTCCATTAAGCTAGTCGCCAGTCTGCTGGTACTCGCTGAGGCGTCCTTGCAGCCCTTAATGCCCGCTTCTGTGGATTTGCAGGCCTCTGCTGAGACCTATTCGGAGTCCGGTTTGCAGCGAGATGCTTCTTCGACTATAGAACCAGCGGATGTCTCTACCTTTGGATCTGGAGCAGCTGTGCAGGCACTGGCTTCTGAGGGAGTTTTTCGTCCTGCTGATGTTCGAATCAAACAGACTACTTTAACCAAAACTACCGGGTTTCTTACGCCCAGAGTACGCACTATATCTAGAAAACCGACAACCAAAGCGAATGCTCAGGCACCCATGCCTCAAAAACAAATGCTTATAATGGCTGAAGACCTTATTACGCTTATTATAGGAAGCTAGCCTTCCCCAAGCTAAGAGACTCCAGTCCCCTTCAGGTTTTACAGACCACGAGTCCGATGACTCATAACCTTTTTGGTTATGAAGACATGACTTTATCTGCCTATGAGGATTCAGGTGCAGAGGAGTCCATTCCCTCTGCCTCCCCTGCAGAGGATTTCTCTTTTGGTGAAATCTTGCGTACTTTGAGAGCATTTCCATTGGGAATGCCAAGACTATCCTCAGTCCAAAAAGACTCAGAATTTTTAGAGTTTCCTCAGCACAGGCCTTTAGCTATACCCCTTGTCCTGGATGTTGTGGATGATGATTTCATGGAATCCAGTCTGTCTTCAGACACTTTACCTCCGTCCCCTAGGAAACTAGACAGGTACTAAAGAGTACCTGATTCTCTCAAGCTTCTTTTCAAGAATCCTACTGTTGATCCAGAGATAATTTCCCGGGGACCTAAAGGTATTAAGGCTACTACAGCCAAAAATCCTATCCCTTCGGACAGGGAATCCAGAGCTTTGGTCAGCTGGGGTACGAAGGTATATACCTCTGCAACCCTTGTTGTCAAGGCATTGAATTACCAGTTTCACATGCTAAAATACCAGCAAGATAATATGGAACTTATTAAACAAAAAGTGGTAATTTTTCCAGATTGTGCAGAAAAGGAATTGCAGGAGCTTATGCACTCAGCAAACCAAGTTAGTAAGCATACTTTGCAGTGTGACTTTGATGCCCTGGAAGCATCTTGCAGGGCAGCAGTCACTGGCTCTGTACTGAGAAGATATGCTTGGCTGAAGGAGCAGGCCTTGCCAGATCATGTCAAATCTAAATTACTAGACTAGACGCCTCTTAAATAAGGACCGTTTGGCACCAAAGCAAACATTCTTAAAAAGATGGAAGAAAAGGCAAAATCTATGAAAACTGTTAAAGAATTCCTGCAAGTGCCCCCACCTAGATTCAGTAGGCATTGCCCTTCAAAACACTGGTCCTTTCCAGCCCCCTCCCGGCTTTCCCAATCAAGACCCAGGGGAAACGAACCACCCAGGCAACAGTATCTGGGTATGCAGAGATCTAAGCAGTGGAGTGCCCCCACCCCTAGACCAGGGAGTGGTAAGACACCTTCTTAGGGAAAAAGCTCACAGTGACTTCTCAACCCTGCCCAATTGCTTGTTCACTTAGGAGGAAAACTTGCCCTTCATGCAAAAAACTGGACGTTCATCACCCAATACCGATGAGTCCTCAACATTGTAATCCAGGGGTGCAAATTTTATTTCCATTCACTGCCAACCCCAAGCGGGTTTCTAGACCTTCCTCCAAACCAGTGGGCAGAGGCTCAAAACCAAGTACTTTCCTTGCTTAATATCAGAGCTATGCAGCCTGTTCCACTAGAACAGAGGGGTTAAGGATTCTACATCAGACTATTCCTGGTACCCAGGAAAGAGAGCTCTTGGCGCCCAATCCTGGATCTTTCTATTCAAAACATCTTCTTGGTGGTACCAAAATTCAAGATGGTTACCCTGCAACAATTTCTCCCTATGTTAGCCAAGGATGCCTGGTTAGTCACTCTACACTTAGAAGCTTATCTGCACATCCCCATAAGGGAGTCTTGCAGGAAATATCTATGTTTCAGGGCAGGGTCTGTGCATTATCCATTCTCTACACTTCCCTTTGGCTTATCTACTGGGCCCAGGGTATTCACAAAATGCCTGGCTCCAGCCATTGCATACTGCAGGCAGAGAAATAACCAAATTTACCCGTACTTGAATGATTGCCTGATTCGGGCGGACGTTCAGGAGTTGCTGTTTCAGCACCTGACATTTGTAAAAAGCCTTCTAATTTCATTGGGGTACACCATCAGCCTAAATAAATCACAACTGGTATCCAGTCAAAGATTGTATTTCTGGGACCAAGCTTGGGCACAACTTCCCAGATGGCATTCCTCACTTCAGAAAAACAGGTCTGTTTGACAGACTACTTCAAACAAATGGTCACCAGAACCCAGCTAGCTGCAAGAAAAATACTGCAAGCCCTAGGGTTCATGGCCTCATGTATTCTGCTAATTCCATTTGGAAGACTGCATATGCGGAAACTTTAGTGGTATTTAAGTCTTTGGGGCCAGCATTCTCAGGACCTGTAAACAGTCATTCCGATCATACCTTGTTTAAGGACAGAGTTCCTTTGGTGGGCAGAAGCATGCAACCACAACAAGGGACTGCATTTTACTCGTCACACCCCCAGACCCTAACCACAGACTCATCAGATTATGCATGTGGGGCTCACATGGCGGGTAAATGTATTCAGGGCCACTGGGGTCCAAGGCAAATTCTCTTGCACATCAATCAGAGAGACGCTAGCTGTACAGAATGCCCTGACAGCTTTCAGAGTCCTACTTTTCCCAGGACATCTTCTGATAAAAAGACACCGCAGTTATGTGGTACCTCAACAAGCAGGGGGGAGCACATTCTTACCCATTCTGCAGGTTAGTTATGGCCCTGTGGAACATGACCTTGGACAACCAAGTTCATCTGCAATCTCAATTCCTGTCAGGCAAAATTCACTAGCAGACGACTTAAGCAGAAATATCCTAGACTCACATGAGTGGAAATTGGAACCCAGCACTTTCAACCTTCTGATCCAGAAATGGATGACCCCAGAGGTGGATCTCTTTGCCTCCCCTGACAACCACCAGTTAAGCAAATTCTGCACCAGGAACCCTCACAGCAGGCCCTTTAAGGTGGATGCCCTATCCTTTCAATGGGAAAAACTCTCAGTCTATGCCTTTCCCTCTCTGCCCCTTATCTCAAGTGTATTACTCAGGATAAAACAAGACAGGCCAAGGACATTCTGCTCTGGACTGGCCGCGCCAGCACTGGTACCCACTCCTGTGTAGCCTGACAATGGTGCCACCCTGGTACCTACACCAGACCCCAACCCTGCTTTCTCAGCAGAAGGGACAGATTTTGCATCCGCAATTGCAAATCCTAAATCTTGCAGCCTGGCTTATTCCTTAAATACCCCACCAGCAACCCTAAGCAAGCAGGTGCTGGATGCTATCTTTGAAGCCAGAAGGCCCAGTACTAGGATAATCCTAGGCTGAAAAGTGGAAAAGGTATTCTTGGATTCAGTCTAAAGGAAAGGACACTGCACTGCCCTCCTTACTTCTAATCCTGGATTACCTAGCAGAACTGTTCCACTGAGGCCTATCCTTCTCCATTAAGATCCACACCTCTGCCATTTCGGCTCATTACAATACCAAGCCACCTTTATTCTCTCACCCTCTCATCAAACAGTTCCTGAGGGCGCCAAACAACTTAAGGCCACCAAGGAGAGCACCCACCCCTGCTTGGGACCTTAACTTTGTACTGGAAAAGCTTGCGCTTCCCACTTTTGAACCTGCTGCTTCAGCAGGGTTAAAATTTCTCTCTTGGAAAACAGCCTTGCTTCATAGCCATCACTTCAGCTAGAAGAGTGTCTGAGTTACAAGCACCGATGGCTGTGGAACCCTTCATTTTCCATGCTGACAGGGTTTCCTTTATGCCTAAAGTGGTGTCCAGTGTGGCTCTCAACCAACCAATCTATCCATTTGCCAACCTTCTTCCCTAATCCTCCTAATAAAGGGGAAAGGATCCTGCACTCTTTGGACATGCACAGACAGATCAGGTTCTTCCTTGATAGGACTAAGCCTTTCAGAAAATCTGACCAACCGCTAGTCGGCTTTGCAGCAGGATCAGAGGGAAGGCCATTTCAAAACAAACCATTTCCAAATGGATAGCACACTGCATCCATTTCTGCTACAAGCACCATGGAAAACCAACCCCTCAGGGGGGTCAGAACACATTCTACTAGAGCTACATCTACTTATACAGCATTTCTCAGGGGAGTCCCTACAAGGGACCTACTGGAAGCGGCTACCTGAAGTTCTGTACACACCATCACCAAGCACTACCTCCTGCCTATTTTTTCCAAATCCAGGGCAGGATTTGCTACAGCAGTCTTGCAAGGCCTACTAGCCAGCCCTAACGCTTCTTGACTGCATCCACCCTTTCACAGCTTCGGGAATCAACCCAGGTGTGATGACTGCTACAGTGAAACATGAACATTTTACAGTTGTGTACACTTCTCATAAATGTAGATGTTTGAATGTATTCATTGTTGCAGTCCTGGTTTCCCTCCCTCTAGGCCCTGGTTTTCTTTGTCTCTTATCTTTCCTCTCTGTGGCTATGCCTACTGGTATTGGTATTTACTTTTTAGTGGTGGTGTTTTCCCCACCATATTACTAGCTCCCTATTTTGGGGGCTCCTGGCATTTGGGGCAAGAAGCTGATTTAATGGCATCTGCTGCCTGTTTTTATGCCCCTGACGACCTGACGTCATGGAAGAAGCAACAGCATCCGATGCAGAAATACTAAGTCTCTGGTGTTCGGGCCGACTGAGGGCTACCTGCAGGCAGATAACCCAAGTGTGATGACTGCAACAGTGAATACATTCTAACATCTACATTTATGGTAATTGTACACAACTGTACTTACCGCAACATATCCTTCAAAATTAAACAGTCTTCTAGAAAGGATGCTGTATCTGACACCATTCATGTTAACCGCACCAACTGCCCTTTTACCAGAGCTTTCTTGTGGTGAAATGGGTGCCACTTTCAATAAGTACCAGAGTTGGAATAGGTGGGTTTTCAGTACAGGGTCGATGTAAAACCGTTCACACAATCCATTTTCAATTGAACATCAGGATAATTAATACTCTCAAAAGATTGTCATAGTAAATATCAGGCACTCAGTAGTGTTAATAGCAGAAAAAAATTCCTCTAGCCTGACCTGAGTCGCACCAAAATAGTATAATATCCATGTACTGCCCGTACAGGCTCAAAGACCATAGAAAGGAATTACTGAACACACACTTATGTTCCCAGAAGGCCAATGCAGTATTCGCAAAAATGGGGGCATAGATGGCCCCCATTGCTGCACCTTGCAACTACTTGTAAGTGGTAACTTCAAGCCGTATACAATTGGAATTAAACACAATCTCCATTAAACTGGTGACAGATTTAACCATGTTATCCTCCAAATTAGTGTGTCTTGTTAGGTATAACATAAACCCACTCCAGGCCAATATTATGTGGTACAACAAAAACTAAGTCCTTTATATCAGTAGTTACCAGTATGAGTCTAATATTCCCTGTATTTCTGGAACTTTAGACCAAACGTCCCAGGAATCAGAAAATATGCACTTCACTATCCAGAATACTGTATGTTTTAACTTGCTGTCAGTAAATCTAGCTGTACTCTTAAGTTGTGAAGCCGTTTGCATCAACTATAGGGTGTGTGTGTGTTTGTGTGTGGGGTTGTAAGTATTTACAATTCTAAAAATTGATGGGATACTTGAAAAATCATTCTTGATGTAATTTGTATTACTCTATAGTATGAAGATGCAGTGATAAATTGTAAAAGACTCTCATCAATTTTTGTAAATACGATATTCAGCTGATTCCTACTATTTTCCTCGTACTGTTCAATGAATAGAATGGCCTCCATCTTACTTACATAACCAGTTCTCCATCACCACGATCCGCCCACCCATGTAAGGTTTCATATATCTAACTGCATGCTTATTAACTTCATTAAATCTCATTCAGAACTGAAGAAGTTATTATACCCATGATGTGAATTTTTCTTTAACAGTTGCCTCAAGTTGTGTTCACATATTTTTTCATACAGTGTAATAATTGGATTAAAGGGGGGATTAAAAAGAGTAGTTTTTTTTGCAAACCCCACTCTCACCCTGATTTGATATCAACATAGTCATAAAGAATTATAAGGTTTAACTTCCTAGCAAATAGTTTGAGGTCCATTATAGTTTGGGCCATATTGCTTGCCCTGGAAGAACAAAAGTGAGACCTCTTGAAAATAATGATGCTTTATCTCGTGTTAGTTACTGAGCTAAAATTATAAATTTTAAAATTTAGTCCAATTAAAAATAATGCCCGGTCCTTTACACATTAATGGGTCTTCCCTCTCTCTCTCTCTCCTTGTAGGTGGGTATTGATCGTTCCTGGGGTAAAATTCCTATTGGTATTGTCCCTAGAAATCCCCTTGTTGACCCTTCCTTTGATTCTGTATCATTTCAGACCTCCGTAATGGTAAAGGGGCTGCAGGGGCCACAGCATTGGTTCAGCTGTTTGGGTAAATGCATTATTATTATGTACAGCTTAAAACAGTTTAGCAGGTGGGGGGTAAACATTATTACTTTAGTCAGATCTGTCTCATTTCGATTTCTTTTGAGTCTTAATTTATTTAATGTCCTCAAACACCAGTAAAAAGGTTGTAAATCTGGTTCCTTACAAAATATTTACAAAAAACAGTCAAAGGAAAACTCAAGTAGGACACTGTGGATAATGAATACAAGTTTTAATCGCAAGTACAACTTTCACCGTATAGGCTTCCTCAGGCGAATACAATCTAAACTAAAACTGCACAGCATTTAAATAATGAGTTTAAAATCACATGACAGAATCAAACTTTCTCATTTAAAAGCTTAAGCAATGGTTTCAAAGTAAACGTACTATTCAACCCTGGTGGTAGCTGTGCTCCAAATCCAAGAATCCATTTCCTCATTTTCTGTCAATAGTTTAATATCTCCATCTCTCAAGGGTAGGTACATTACTTTTAAAAACTGTGGAGTTTTAGTTTAGATTGTATTCGCCTGAGGAGGGCTAAATAATTAAAGTTTTAGTTGCAGTTAAACTTTCATTCACTATTCACAGTGTCGTCCTCTAGTTGCATCGTAGTACATCTTGTAACATTCAAAAGCAAGGTCTTTAGACACATTTTTGTCCAACGTAGTGATTTCCAATTGTAGCTACTCCATGTTCAACTGATTGTGTCTCCATAAGAAGTTCCATTAGTTCAAAACCATGTTTTTAGAACAGTTTTAACAACTTGCAATGTAAGCTGGACGCCTCCACTAAACCCGAAAGATATTTCCATGTACTAAGTCCTGTGGGTACTACACCCAGCTTTATGCATTCACGGAAGTGTGAATTTTCAGCTTGAAGTTTGATACTTGATTAATTTATTTTCAAAAGTTTTCAACAGCCGTAACATCAAATGTTGCTGGACTGACTGCCCAAACACAATAAAATTAAACCATCTGACCACTCTACTACAGTGTTGTGCCCCATCAGAACCACCAGTGAGGTGACCCTTACTGTTAGGATGTTGATTATCCTGCTGTCAGTGACCCATAAAAGCAGTCTGTTGATCTAGACTTACATTAGCTATCTTGGAAATGGAGTCACTCAAATTAGGATTTCTAGGTACAAGGGAATCAAGTTTCCAGTTCATTCTCATTCTTTCGGCTTTTCCTGGTTAGGGGTTGCCACAACGGATCTCTGGTCTGCTTATGATTGGCAGTGGATTTTTACGGTGCAGAGTTGCAGCCCAACTTTCAGAGAAGGCGCCCACACAGACTCGCGCAACTACCTGCATGTCTTCTAATGTTCAGTCGATTGCAGGGAGGACATGCAGACTCTACACAGAAGGAATTTCAGCCGAGAATCAGTCATGTTAGTGCTTCATTCCCGTTGTTGAAACTGTCAGTGACACTCGTGTGCACCCGTTTACTCTTGCCGATCTTGTGTTATGTATAGGAGCGGACATCACCTTGAACTCCCCGGCAAAAATAAACACTAATAACCAAAATCAATGGAAAATAGACTGGTTACTAAAAAAAAAAAACAATGCTGTCTGTGTGGAAGGTGTTCAAGTTGCCCCTGTATTTGAGAGTGACTTTATAAGAGTCATAGGGCATGGTAAGATAGTGTCCTTCTCGATGTAATTGCAGGACTGATAAGGTAGTATATATTGCAATTTGTATCAAATGCCTAATTTTCTATATGGCTAAGACAAAGAGGGCACTGAAGGATAGGTCAAACTGCTTCAAAGACTTTTTGTTTTATTTTTTCTTCCCACTTGATTGATATGATTTCCTACTTTATGCTATACTTAATATTTATGGGATATTTATTAATATAATTTTATGTAAAACTGCATCTCTTATTTAGTTAGTTTTCGTTTTAACCATACTGTTGCTTTAAATTCAGGGGATACAATGTATTTCTTGGGCTTTTGTGGTTTTAAACTGTGGTGGATCATATTTGTCACTCTGAAGTCCCATTAATAGAAGGGATGTAAGCACTTAGTTTTATGATTTTTGTGTCTGGAATAAACTCTTGTTTTACAGAAGTGCTCAGTTTTTTTGTTGTGGATCAAAGTTTAAATAGACTGTGACAGTCTTCTACATCTTGCTAACCCACAGCTTTTTCTTTATTTTTACATGCATATCTCATGTATAGAGAGCTCTGATGCATTAATTTACATCAGTTTTTCACCCCAAGATATTCATTCCCACATGCAGTGCTATCATGTCAGTTGTATTTGTGTGTTGTACGTTTCCTAAGGGTCTTCTAGATGTCTTGAAATTCTGGTATGTGAAAGGTGGTTACGGTGCATGTATCTTCTGTGTCTGCTCATAATTATCTTTGAATTGCAGCTTAGCCATTCCTGTATAGCCATCTCCTTGTTTCTACGAGCTATGGAAATGATTAAAGAGCTTAGTAGAATTGTGTAGGAACTTACTATAATAAATGTTCAAGTGGATCACTGCTAAAATGTTTCTCTTGCTATCCCCTCTTTCTGTGTTTGGGCATTCTGGACTGGTGTGAATTTACCCTTTCCTCTGCTGTGCACCTTTTCTTGGAGGCCTCAGCACTGCTTGGGTCTGAATAGAAATGGGAAGCTGTACTTCTCTTGCTCTTCTCAGTAAAGGAGCAGGAGTATCCATCACTCAATGTCCTAGTACCTTGTTATTACCTCTTTGGGCAAATACCTTTAAGCCTTATTGGTCACAAAATGCGTATAATTGCGGAAGACAAAAACTGTTCATTGAATGACCTGACAACCGAAGGGGGGTGGATGCTTTCCACTTCTAGAGGTGGAAGGGTATTGAGCTCAAAGTCTGAGCAAGTGCCAGACCTTAAGTGGCTGAGGTTCCAACAGTTAAGACATCTGCATCAGTAATCTGTATTTACATCTGTTATGGTAAATTCTTACATGTGTATTTCATTGAGGCTGGTAGAAAGCACGTCCCTCAAAAGTCTGCACTTTAATGTGATACTGGGTCCTAGTTTCATTGGAGGGGTACCCTGAACTATTTTAGTCAGTCAGGTTGCAGATGATCCTGACATTTTTACTCTGCAATTAAGGTGACTGTATCCTCCATGTCCTCTCATAAGGATGTTGGGGAAGGTAGGAATGTAGACCAGCACTTCCAGTTAGAGTACTGCCACTTTATTCTTTATCAAAGGACTTCGCCTATTCCTTGTTTGTCTGCACTTAAAACTCACTAGTTCTGTGACATTTAAGTTTTGTTTTCCTTTTTCGTTTTTAGTGGTTATCTTTCCTATATGTAGGAACTTGGAGCTTCAGACATGTATATACAAGACTTTATATACTCCTCCAGAAAGGGATTTCTTAACTGTCTTGAACCAGTCAAGTAACCTCTCTATTTTTCTTCACTGTAGTCAGAAATTTGTCATTCAAAGGCATACATTTGTACAGAAGAGAAGTTTCCAGCCACAACCATGACTATAAGGGCAAGGGTAAAAACAATATGGACAGAGTAACCAATTTACTTGTACGTTTTTTAAAGAGAGGGAGGAAAGTGAAGTACTGTGAGAAAATGCCTGCATTGATGGAGATGAAAATTAGAAATGTAATTACAGAATTAGACTGGTTGTAAAGGTTTATTATAA